>NC_091953.1:12552018-12626172 GCF_031021105.1 Erythrolamprus reginae | reverse complement strand
CAGGCATGGGGGAACTGAAACATCTCCCCCGGGCCTATACAGTTATGTATGGTATGCTTGTATGTATGTTTGCTTTTAATAATGGGGTTTTTAGTGTTTCTTTTAAATTATTAGATTTGTTATATATTGTTTATTATTGCTGTGAGCCGCCCCAAGTCTATGGAGAGGGGCGGCATACAAATCAAATCAAATCAAATCAAATCAAATCAAATCAAATCAAATCAAATCAAATCAAATCAAATCAATCAACCAACCAACCAACCAACCAACCAACAAATAAATAAAATCTCCAGCTGCTGCATATTGCGCCCTGAGAATTCCTTCACAAACTCCTTTATCCACCCAGCAGTCCTGTTATAGTCCTTTTCGACCTCCCAGAAATCTTTCCAGAACTTTGTTATTTTCACCTCTGGCTTTTCAATTTTCTTATCTGTTTGCTGATGCAGGTTCTTGTAGAACTACCTCTGGTTGGATTGAAATGTTTGATTCTGCCTGTACTGGGTGATCCTAGCTTCATATCGCTCAATTTTCCTGGCTGTCGCTGTTATCTGCTGCTTTACAATTTCCAGAGCTTCCTCGATCTTTCTTGTACTAAGCCAGTACTTTTTGTCAAATAGTCTTTGATCTTCTGATTGTTAAGTTTCTGCTCCTTAATTTTCTTCAGGTTTATTTATTTATTTATTTATTTATTTATTTTATTGGATTTGTATGCCGCCCCTCTCCAGAGACTCGGGGTGGTTAACAGCGACAATAAAACAGTGTACAATAGTAATTTGGTATTGATGATTAAAAATCAATTAATATAAAAACCAAACATACATACATACATACCATGCATAGAATTGTAAAGGCCTAGGGGGAAAGAGGATCTCAATTCCCCCATGCCTGGCGGCAGAGATGGGTTTTAAGTTGTTTACGAAAGACAAGGAGGGTGGAAGGTTACTTGCATCTGATCTCAAGCTTTTGATTTTCAGTTCTAGTCGGATTTTCCATTTTGGTTTTCCAGTTGGTTTTCCGATTGGTTTCTATTGCAGTAACCCTAGTTCTTCAGTTACTATCACAGCTGTACTGTAGGCAAGCTGATTCAATTCTTCAATTGAGGTTACATTGACAGTTGCAAGTGCAGAGTTAATGTCTTCCATCAGTGGGACAAGTCGTTTCAAGTTTTTTAAGGCTGGCAGCAGTCTCTTTCGCTCTGCATTGGACCCCGCATGAGCAAGTATTTGGTCCTTAAGTTCTTGCTGCCTTTGAATTGCAGTGCCAAGTGTCTCATCTGCAGCTTCTTGCCGTCTTTCCAAATTTTCATCAGGTTCCAGTTGTGCAGTGACTTCAGATCTTATTGGAGCTTCTACTGGTGCCAGATCAGATTTTGGTGTTTCTATTTTGCAAATTTTCTGTATTTCTTCTAATTCGACTTCACTGAACATTTGGTTCCTGATTATCAGTCGTCACTGATCAGCCAGCCGAAGTTCCATTATTATTATTATTATTATTATTATTATTATTATTATTATTATTATTATTATGTTCACCCACTGTTTCCGTGGTCCAGTTACAAACACCTAAGAATGCAAATGTATCTGTGGCATGTCTTAACAAAACATGAGCTACAGTGGCGCATATGGTCAGACTGCAGTACTGCAGGCTACTTCTGCTGCCTGCCAGCTGCTTGCAATTTGGCAGTTCAAATCTCACCAGGATCAAGGTTGACTCAGCCTTCCATCCTTCCGAGGTTGGTCAAATGAGGACCCAGATAATTGGGGGCAATAGGCTGACTCTGTAAACCGCTTAAAGAGGACTGTAAAAGCACTGTGAAGCGGTATATAAGTCTAAGTTCTATTGCTATTGCTAAAGGCACCACATTTAATAGCTTCACCACTTTGGGTTCTGTGTGAATTTTGAAGGAACCAAGAAGGTGGGAAGAACTACATTTGCAAATCAGAGGGTGGGTTTCTGTTTTTCTCACATATTTTTTCACTTCCATTAAAATGTTCAAAGTCTTCCACTACCCCCCCCCCCCAGAGTGTTACAACAATCACTTCCAGAAAAACAAGACAGAAAACAGGGGGGGGGGGGGGGTCAGGTGCTAAGAAGTGACGGGAAATCACATACATTTTCATTCCTATATAGGTCCAGGATATATTAACACAGCACTCACTTTGAGAGGCATAAAGATCCTCTGTTGCCTTGTTTTCATGTCCCTCAAACTCTCGGCTGGCCAGTTGCCTATTTGCAGTCTCCAGTCGGTCTACGCAGGAAGGAGAAAGATTTTAAGTATAAAATGTATCATGCGTATTGCACTGAATGCTTAAACGGTAAGAGGCAGGCTAACAAGTAACATAGAAACATAGAGGATTGACGGCAGAAAAGACCTCATGGTCCATCTTATCTGCCCTTGTTCCATTTCCTGTATTTTATCTTAGGATGGATTTATGTTTATCCCAGGCATGTTTAAATTCAGTTCCTGTGGATTTAACAACCATGTCTGCTGGAGGTTTGTTCCAAGCATCTACTACTCTTTCAGTAAAAAAAATTCTTGCGTTACTTCTGATCTTTCTCCAAACTAATCTCAGATTGGGCCCCCTTGTTCTTGTGTATGTCATAAATTTGAAAAGGAGTGATTCAGAGGGTAAGGGGAAATAAATAGCAGCAAGAAAGGCAAGATCATACTAGAGCAGTGTTTCCCAACCTTGGCAACTTGAAGATATCTGGACTTCAACTCCCAGAATTCCCCAGCCAGCAAATGCTGGCTGGGGAATTCTGGGAGTTGAAGTCCAGATATCTTCAAGTTGCCAAGGTTGGGAAACACTGTACTAGAGAATAAGGAAGAAGGATGCAAGTCAAGGGTAGAGGGTCTTTTTTTGGAGAAATTCAGCCTAGCTCAATTTTTTCCAACCCAGGACACATCAATGAATGTTTTTTGGGCGGGAAGACTGGTTCAGTTCCTAACTTTGGCGTCTGTGAGCCAAACGATTCTTTCTGCTTATAAATAGCATTGGGTTCCAAGAAAAATATCTTTACGGTAGAGAATTTCCTATTTCTGTCATGTCAGTGATTTGTCACCTTGTGACTAAAACAGATTTTTGGGGAGCCCTAAAAGGTGAACCAAGGAATATATAAAGCCCTACATGGCATCGGACCAGGATATCTGCGAGACCACCTTCTGCCGCATGAATCCCAGCAACCCGTTAGGTCCCACAGAGTTGGCCTTCTCCGGGTCCCGTCGACTAAACAATGTTGTCTGGCGGGACCCAGGGGAAGAGCCTTCTCTGTGGTGGCTCCGACCCTCTGGAACCAGCTCCCCCCAGAGATTAGGATTGCCCCCACCCTCCTTGCCTTTCGTAAACTCCTTAAAACCCACCTCTACCGTCAGGCATGGGGGAATTGAAACATCTCCCTCTTGCCCATGTAGTTTTTGTGTATGATTTGATTGTGTGCTTTTTTTTAATGTATTGGGTTTCTTTTTTTTGGACATTTTAACCTAAAACTGTAATTTAGATTGCTAAATATTAGATTTGTTACTATGTACTGTTTTTTACCATTGTTGTGAGCCGCCCCGAGTCTGCGGAGAGGGGCGGCATATAAATCCAATAAATGTAATCTAATCTAATCTAATCTATACCGTGTCCCTCTTTTTTGAAATACTGAATTTTTCGGAGTATAAGACACACAATTTTCCCCACTAGGCTGAGGCTGAAAGGTTGGGTGCGTCTTACACTCCGAATGTACAGTGGGTGGACATAAAATTGGAAACACTTTACTTTTTGGCATCATAATGTTTGAACATGTTCAAATCAATCAAAACTTGACATATTTTAATGTTTTTTTAAAATTGTGTTATTTGATATGTTTTTTTAAACTACCTTTTTAAACAGAAATTTAAGGAAATTGGTTATAACCTTCTAGAAATGGCAGACCGCTCAGACTTTCAACGAGGCCAAATTGTTGGTGCTCGAATGGCAGGCACTAGTGTAACAGAAAGTGACCAAATGTTTGGAAATTCAAGAGGTCATGTCTCAAAAGTAATGACTGCTTTTGAAAGAGAAGGGAAAACGTCCTCAGCCAAGCACAGGTCTGGTCGAAAGTCGAAGTTGTCTGAGAGAGACCGTTGGACTCTAAAGCGAATTATTAGAGCGGATCGCAAGACCGCAACTCCTAAAATCACTGCAGAGCTCAATAGACACGTACAGAACCCAGTTTCCACAAAAACTGTTCGAAGGGAGCTTCACAAATCTGCATTCCAAATCTGGATTTTCAAGGTGTTTCCATTATTTTGTCCACCCCCTGTAGCTTTTACTAAGCTTCTTTTTAGCCCTAACAAAGTGCTAAATACTTTATATAAATAAACTTTTTTTTTTGCACTTGTGGCATTCTAATCAAAATGTACCAGAGCTGACCAACATAATCCTTGACATTAGCAGGACGTGCTACATGTGATCCGATTATAACTAAATATGGTAATGTATCCTATACCTTCTTTGTGTTACTAAAACCACCCAGTGAAAGCTTGGATTTACTGAAGTTTATGTCCATGGCCAGGCAAGGGTTTCCCATCGATGCTGGTACAATTGTGTACGTCACTGGCGGGCGCACATGCAATGTTTTGCTTCTGCGCATGCACAGAAAGCCAAATCTTGCACGATGACACTTGCACGCACGCAATTTCACAAATTTTTGGCAAACTCCCCCAAATCGGTGAAATGTCATGTGCGTGTACATCCTTATATGAGACTTGGTTTTCTGCGCATGCGCAGAAGCCAAATCTCATGCGGGTGTGCCCGCCTGCCTGCTGGTCACGTAGAGCTACGCGCGCAGCTCCATTTTCCCTATCGGTGCTGTGGCCCAGGGGAAGAGTCTTCTCTGTGGCGGCCCCGACCCTCTGGAACCAACTCCCTCTGGAGATTAGAACTGACCTCCTTGCCTTTCGCAAACTCCTAAAAACCCATCTTTGCCGTCAGGCATGGGGAAATTGATTCCCCCATTTTATGTATGGTTTGTTTGCGATGCATGACTGTGTTTTTATAATAAGGGTTTTAAACTGTCCTTTTTTAACCATTAGATTTGTACTATGTATTGTTGTTGTAAGCCGCTCCCAGTCTCCAGAGAGGGGCAGCATTCAAATCAAATCAAATCAAATCAAATCAAATCAAATCAAATCAAATCAAATCAAATCAAATCAACAAACAAACAAATAAATATTTTTACCTCTTCTTAAGAACCATTTTCTACTTAACAACTTGAGCCCAGAAAAATTTCCCAGGAAATTTGAGAGCGCCACGAAGGCCCACCAGTTTCCTGCCATTCCCCCTTTAATCCCGGCCATCTTGGGCTTTTCTGGGCTGCCAGAGGAGCCTTTCGGTGGTGCTTAAGGAGGCTTTGGCAGTCCAGAGCGAACAAAGCATTTTCCTGTCTCTGGGCGCTTGGAGAGGAAATAAACCTCTGCCAGCACCCAAAGAAACACTCCCTTTGCTCTGGGCAGCGACTCTCCTCCTCCTCTTCTTCCTCCCACCCAAATTCCAAGCTTCTATTTCTTTCTTAATGGGTTTGCACGCATTATTTGCTTTTACATTGATTCCTATGGGAAAAATTGCTTCTACTTACAAGCTTTTCTACTTAAGAACCTGGTCACGGAACAAATTAAGTTCTTAAGTAGAGGTACCACTGTAATAAAAAGAGTGGAGAACATCAGTTAAGAAATGGAAGAAAAAGGTGCAAAAGTAATTAAGTTCATTGTTGTGGTTGATCTTAGAGTTTGGTAATAGAAATCACAAAATTATTTATTTGTTTATTTGTTTGTTTGTTTGTTTGTTTGTTTGTTTAGTTAGTTAGTTAATCCAATACACAATAATACACAATGAAGGTAATAGAGGACACCTTCGAGGAAATAGAATTAGAGAAAGAATACAAGAGAGAGTATAGGATAAAATAATCAATGAGAGAATAGAAGAAAGATATAGGGAGAGAAGAGAAGATATATGGGATATAGGAGAGACAATAGGACAGGGGTCGGAAGGCACTCTAGTGCACTTATGCACTTAGGCAAAGGAGAAAGAGAAGGACTCTGGCAGGAGAGTCTTCTCTCTGGAGAACTCTGACAGAAAGAGAAGGAGAAGAAGAAGGAGAAGAAGAAGGAGGAGAAGGAAGAAGACCAGGAGAAAGAAGAGGGGGAAAAGAAGAAGGAGGTGACATACCATGCAAGTCCCTGTTGAAATCATGGAGTCTTCTGATTTCCCCTTCAAGTTTGTTTCGCATCGCCTTGTCTAGAGATTCTCTCCTGGTGGTGATTTTCACCAGGTCGTCATAAGCTTCTGAAATCCTCTGAATTTCCATTTCGAACTAGGATAAAGGAGAAACGGGTGTCCTAATAAAAGCTGAATAAGGATGCATGTCAACCATTGCTGAATTTTATACAATACCAAGAAATCCTGCCAACTCTGCCCCACTTCTATAAAAATAACTCTTTTACAATCTTTTACAACTAGACACAAGAATAGTTTTTCCCCGAACGCCATCACTCTGCTAAACAAATAATTCCCTCAACACTGTCAGACTTTCTACTAAATCTGCACTTCTATTCTACTAGTTTTTCTCATCATTCCTATCACCCATTTCCTCCCATGTTGACTGTATGACTGTAACTTGTTGCTTGTATCCTAAGATTTTTATTAATATTGCTTCTTCATTGCTTATTTGACCCCTATGACAATCATTAAGTGTTGTACCACATGATTCTTGACAAATGTATATTTTATTTTATGTACGTTGAGAGCATATGCACCAAGACAAATTCCTTGTGTGTCCAATCACACTTGGCCAATAAAAATTCTATTCTATTCTATTCTATTCTATCATGTCCAAATGGGAATCCTTCCACAAACATTTTAAAAAATCCAAATAATGCTGAAAGCAACCACTTTCCCAATCATAGAGGAATATTTAGGCATGTCAGTGGAAAACCTAGAAAACGGGCTTTCCATGCAACGGGTTCCATGTAAATTTATTTTAATTTGATTGGGACAATGATGCAAACAGAAGCTTGGTGGTTCTAATAGATGAATATGCACTGCTCAAAAAAACAAAGGGAACACTTAAACAACACAATATAACTCCAAGTAAATCAAACTTCTGTGAAATCAAACTGTCCACTTAAGAAGCAACATTAATTGACAATCAATTTCACTTGCTGTTGTGCACATTCAACTTTTTACAGAAAAAAGTATTCAATGAGAAGATTTAACTCATTCAGATCTAGGATGTGTTATTTATTTTTTTGAGCAGTATATTTAGAATCCCGCTCAGCAGAATGATCAACTACGTTTAAGACCAATTTACTAGATTTAGAAGAAGAAATGACCCTCCATTTTTGTCATGAGACCACTAAGGTCAGAATCTAAATGGGGAAGAGCCTTCTCTGTGGCGGCCACGGCCCTCTGGAATCAACTCCCCCCCAGAAATCAGAACTGCCCTCACCCTCCTTGTCTTTCGTAAATTGCTTAAGACCCACCCGTATCGCCAGGCAGGGGGGAATTGAGATATCCCCCAGGCTTATATAGTTTTATGTATGGTATGCTTGTGTTGTATAGTTTTAAATGACGGGTTTTTAGATGTTTTTTAGATATTAGATTTGTTAGATATTAGATGTGAGTGCTGGTGAGACCACATTTGGAATACTGTGTTCAGTTCTGGAAACCTCACCTACAAGAAGATATTGACAAAATTGAACGGGTCCAAAGACGGGCTACAAGAATGGTGGAAGGTCTTAAGCATAAAGCGTATCAGGAAAGACTTAATGAACTCAATCTGTATAGTCTGGAGGACAGAAGCAAAAGGGGGGACATGATTGAAACATTTAAATATGTTAAAGGGTTAAATAATGTCCAGGAGGGAAGTGTTTTTAATAGGAAAGTGAACACAAGAACAAGGGGACACAATCTGAGGTTAGTTGGGGGAAAGATCAAAAGCAACATGAGAAAATATTATTTTACTGAAAGAGTAGTAGATTCTTGGAACAAACATCCAGCAGACGTGGTAGATAAATCCACAGTAACCGAATTTAAACATGCCTGGGATAAATATATATCCATCCTATGATAAAATACAGAAAATAGTAGAAGGGCAGGCTAGATGGATCATGAGGTCTTTTTATGCCATCAGTCTTCTATGTTTCTATGTTACATTGTCACATTGTTATTACTATTGTTGTGAGCTGCCCCGAGTCTGCGGAGAGGGGCAGCATACAAATCTAATAAATTATTATTATTATTATTATTATTAATAATAATAATAATAATAATAATAATAATAATTACTTAATTATAGCTCCTTTTCCAAAGCAAGAATACTTTGCTGTCTCAATCCATTATGCACGGGCCACTTGCTAAAAGCTTCATTAAGTTTTTGTGTCAATAGGCCTATGCTCTGAACTTTTCGGGTGGGGCGAACTCTACTGCTTTATATGTGAAAATGTACAAAATTGGACACTTCCCAGGAAGCTAAAAGGACAGCAGCGCAGGCGACAAAGCCAAGCCTCCCAAAAGTCGGTTCAGGACAGAAAATTCTGGGAACCCCTTTTGTAGCCTACGAAAGCCCACGGCTGGGTAAACACTCTGTGTCAGCGGAGAATTTGGCAAGCGTTAGAAACAGGCTGACAGGCAGGTGACTGCGGCGTTACAAAACGACATCGCAGAAATTCACTCTGAGCGCTGGTATCACACAGGCAACTGCAATAATACTGTTCACTCATAAAGCACTGCGAATAATTTCAGACTGGCATTCGATGGTGAATAACTATACTGCTCAAAAAAATAAAGGGAACACACAAATAACACATCCTGGATCTGAATGAATGAAATATTTTCATTGAATACAGCAGTGTTTCCCAACCTTGACAACTTGAAGGTATCTGGACTTCAACTCCCAGAATTCCCCAGCCAGCAAATGCTGGCTGGGGAATTCTGGGACTTGAAGTCCAAATAGCTTCAAGTTGCCAAGGTTGGGAAACACTGGAATACAGTGTTCCCTCGATTTTCGCGGGTTCGAACTTCGCGAATAGCCTACCTATACCACGGTTTTTTAAAAAATATTAATTAAAAAACACTTCATGGTTTTTTTTCTATACCACAGTTTACCCCCCTCCCCGTGACATCATACGTCATCGCGAAACTAATAATTTTTGCAAATAAATAATAAAAATAATAATTATTGTTAATAAATAATGATGTTTATAAATATCAGGATCACTAAGTGTCTTATTCAATGGTGAGTACCAGTAATAATGGTGAGTAAATGGTTCTTAATGGAATGGGAAATGGTAATTTAGGGGTTTAAAGTGTTAAGGGAAGGCTTGTGATACTGTTCATAGCCAAAAATAGTGTATTTACTTCCGCATCTCTACTTTGCGGAAATTCGACTTTCGCGGGCGGTCTCAGAATGCATCCCACACGAAAATCGAGGGGACACTGTACTTTGTTCTGTACAAAGTTGAATGTGCACAACAGCATGTGAAATTGATTGTCAATCAGTGCTGCTTCCTAAGTGGACAGTTTGATTTCACAGAAGTTTAATTTACTTGGAGTTATATTGTGTTGTTTAAGTGTTCCCTTTATTTTTTTGAGCAGGGTATATCGGCAAGGAGAAAAGAATAATATCATCTAAGGCCAGTAAAGCACAGCCATCCGTAGCCCTACTGGAACGTTCCGGGGAGGAGAGCGCACGCACAACCACCCTTTAGCTTTCTGCGCATGCGCAGAATCGTGCCCGAAGCACAAAAAGAACAAATGACAGACAGCATGATTTGTTGAGGAGCACAGTCACATTTTAAGGTTTTGTACTGAACCCACAAGGTTCAGTATGATAACAGATTAGGCAAGTAGCTCAATTTTCTTTAATTGCTATAAAAGTTCATTTCTACATAATGATTGAAATGGTTACAGCGTTTATGGGGTAAAAAAACATACTATTTAATTATTTCCTATTTTAAAAGTAATTAAGGATCGTACTATGATACTAGAGAAGGAAGGACAATAAAAAAAGTGTTTATTCAATAAATAATACAATAATTTACTACCCCCACTGCCCCCCCACCCCGCGGGGGACAGCAGCCCATCACTAGGGAAACCCGAAGTGGGGTTAGAGTCGGGTTTCTACAGACATGCCAAAATTACATGCCTAATAAATCAATACTTTGAGGAATATGCCTACCAGGCAGTTTTGATTCCATTACATAGAAACATAGAAGATTGACAGCAGAAAAAGACCTCATGGTCCATCTAGTCTGCCCTTATACTATTTCCTGTATTTTATCTTAGGATGGATATATGTTTATACTAGGCATGTTTAAATTCAGTTACTGTGGATTTACCAACTACGTCTGCTGGAAGTTTGTCCCAAGCATCTACTATTCTTTCAGTAAAATAATATTTTCTCACGTTGCTTCTGATCTTTCCCCCAACTAACCTCAGATTGTGCCCCCTTGTTCTTGTGTTCACTTTCCTATTAAAAACACTTCCCTCCTGAATCTTATTTAACCCTTTAACCTATTTAAATGTTTCGATCATGTCCTCCCTTTCCCTTCTGTCCTCCAGACTGTACAAATTGAGTTCATTATGTCTTTCCTGATAAGGTTTATGCTTAAAATCTTCCAACATTTTTATAGCCCGTCTTTGGACCTGTTCAATTTTATAATATCTTTTTGTGCATGAGGCCTCCAGAACTGAACACAGTATTCCAAATGTGGTATCACCAGCGCTCTATGCAGCGGAATCACAATCTCCCTCTTCCTGCTTGTTATACCTCTAGCTATGCGGCCACGCCTTCTACTTGCTTTCCCTACTGCCTGACCGCACTGTTCACCCATTTTGAGACTGTCAGAAATCACTACCCCTAAATCCTCCTCTTCTGAAGTTTTTGCTAACACAGAACTGCCAATACAATACTCAGATTGAGGATTCCTTTTGCCCCATTATTTTACATTTGGAAACATTAAACTGCAGTTTCCATTGCTTTGACCACTTATCTAGTAAAGCTAAATCATTTGCCATATTACAGACGCCTCCGGGAATATCGACCCTATTGCACATTCTACTCGCTTTCCCCACCGCCTGACTGCACTGTTCACCCATTTTGAGATTGTCATTGGGTGTGTTAACTGGAAACCCAACACTCGCATTCCGTGGGCCAGATGTGCCACACCTTGGCCACTCCCACACCCAGTTTAGTGAATGGGGGGACAACACGGTCGTGACTCTCCTGGGCTACAGCCACTATAAGGCAGGTAGGTAGTCACGCTTGGCACCTATCTGCAACCCACCTTCTGAAGTTTGTCGGCTTTCTCGTAGTAGCCCTCCAGCTCCTTCTGCAGGGCTTCATTATCTTCAGACAACATCGCCACCATTTGCTGGGCTCGCTGTACTATCGTGAAGGCGTCTGGCGTGAGGGGCTGCTGGCTAGGCGGCGTTGCGGGCAGAGACTGGGATGCGGTGGCCATTGAGAGAGGCGGCAGAGATGCGGAGTGCAGGGGGCCGCTAAGCGAGGAGGTCTGGGAGGACATTGGGCTGTGTTCCTGGGGGGTTGGCAGTGATGGAAAAGACGATGCACATTGACGACTACAAAAAAAGGAATACAATTCAGTTGGATTACTTTACACTTAAAAGAGGTCCATTGCAAAGAGCTTGCAATTACCGAAATTATCAAATGAAGAAATTATTTGGAAAAATTTGTAACACAATTTCTGTTGAGTTTGATTTTTGAGCCTTTTTATAGTTAATTAGGCATGCTGGTTTCAAAACTGAAGTTAGTTTTCTTCTACCACGTCAAGTTTTTTCTCTACATCTTATATATAATATTGATTTTTTTTCCTCATTGCTTATTTGTCCCCTATAATCATTAAGTGTCGTACCTCATGATTCTTGACAAATATATCTTTACTTTTGTGTTCACTGAGAGCATATGCAGAATGCAGATGTGAGAGCTATCATGGGCTTTCCTAAATATGCCCATGTCACACCAACACTCCACAGTCTGCATTGGTTGCCGATCAGTTTCCGGTCACAATTCAAAGTGTTGGTTGTGACCTATAAAGCCCTTCATGGCACCGGACCAGAATATCTCCGGGACCGCCTTCTGCTGCACGAATCCCAGCGATCAGTTAGGTCCCACAGAGTTGGCCTTCTCCGGGTCCTGTCAACTAAACAATGTCGTTTGGCGGGACCCTGGGGAAGAGCCTTCTCTGTGGCGGCCCCGACCCTTTGGAACCAACTCCCCCCAGATATCAGAGTTGCCCCCACCCTCCTTGCCTTTCGTAAGCTTCTTAAAATCCACCTCTGTCGTCAGGCATGGGGGAATTGAGACTTTCCCTCCCCCTAGGCTTATAAAATTTAAGCATGGTCTGTCAGTATGTATGATTGCTTTCTAAATTGGGGTTTTAAATTAACTTAAATATTAGATTTGTTTACATTGTATTATTATTGCTGTTAGCCGCCCCGAGTCTGCAGAGAGGGGCGGCATACAAATCTGATTAATAAATAAATATGCACCATAGACAAATTCCTTGTGTGTCCAATTACACTTGGCCAATAAAGAATTCTATCTATCTATAGTTAATTAGGCAACATGAGCATCAAATTGCATGTTTTAGCCATCTTGCTAACTTCCCAGAAAATCTTGGGGCAATCAGCAATGAGCAGAGTGAGCGATTCCACCAAGATTTGAAGGTCATAGAGAGACAGTATCAAGGTAGATGGGTTGTACATATGATGGCTGACTATTGTTGGACCATCAAGCGAGAATGTCCACAAATTAAACACCCCAGAAAAAGCTATAAGTGAAACTTTTTACCTTAATATGTATAATTAACATTCGATTTTTTTAAAAAAACCTATTTTTATGAACACAATTTAACTTGCAGCAACTATTAAAGCCTCTGTATGAATAAAATTATTCTTTGTAAACAGTGTATTTTACAGGCTCGACTACTGTAATGCTCTCTACATGGGGCTACCTTTGAAAAGTGTTCGGAAACTTCAGATCGTGCAGAATGCAGCTGCGAGAGCAATCATGGGCTTCCCCAAATATGCCCATGTCTCACCAACACTCTGCAGTCTGCATTGGTTGCCGATCTATTTCCGGTCACAATTCAAAGTGTTGGTTATGACCTATAAAGCCCTTCATGGCACTGGGTCCCGTCAACTAAACAATGTCGTTTGGCGGGACCCAGGGGAAGAACCTTCTCTGTGGCAGCCCCGGCCCTCTGGAATCAACTCCCCCCAGAGATTAGAATTGCCCCCACCCTCCTCGCCTTTCGTAAGCTTCTTAAAACCCACCTCTGCCGTCAGGCATGGGGGAATTGAGATTCTTTCCCCCTTAGGCCTTTATAATTTATGCATGGTATGTTTTGTATGTATGTTTGGTTTTATAATAAGGGTTTTTAATTGTTTTACTATTGGATTGTCACATGTTGTTTTATCACTGTTGTTAGCCGCCCCGAGTCCACGTAGAGGGTCGGCATACAAATCCAATAAATAAATAAATAAAAATAAATATATATTTTGTAAGTTTTCCTTTCCTTTATATGCACAATTTGTGTGAGCTTAAAAAGTTGACACCATAGACAAAAACTGTGGTTATTTCAGGATCCAGAGGCCAAAAGTTAATTGAAAACAAGTCACAGATTTAAGACAACGAAGTTGCTGTTCCCCCAGTGTAATATTATTTACGTAATGAAGAAAAGAGGATAAACTGTGCAAGGATCTGGGGTTTTTACCATAGGAGACCAAAAGAAATAGTAAAAAAAATTACCTGGTTATGCCGTATTCTGGGGGCCCCTGATATCGGACAATCGCAGGCTGGGATGCTGAGTAGGAGGCCTTCGCCATTTCTTGAATCGTTCCAGAAGGCTGTTCATTAAAAAACACGCCCGGCTCCTGGCTTTTGCTTCCCGGGGAGCCCCCTTGCTTGATCTTAAACGGATAATCTGGAGGGGGTCCTCTCAGATCCATGCCTTTACTGGACGCCAGTGAAGGGGAAGGCCCTGCGGATTTGACCCCTCTGCTTCTCCCCGAGCAAGGGAGAAGCTGTTTGACCCCGTTCCTCTCCAAGGAAAGCTGCATGATTCTCTCGCTCAAGGAGCGAACGTGCCCTTGTTTCAGTTCCTTCAGGGCTTCGTCTTTGTGCGCCTGTCCACTGTTGGCACGGGCCAAAGTTGGCCTACCTTCCGTTTTAGACTTCGGACCGGTGCTGCTGGCCATGTAGAAGCTGGGCCCGACAACACTAGGCTGCTGGGTTCTAAAAAACTGAGACTGAGCTTTGGCTTCTTCGTAAGAAGGCAATTCTTCGTTGTTCTGCTGAGGCTGCGAGCCTCGGGTCTGCTTCTCCATCCCCGTGTTATCCCCTTGATGTTCCTGGCCTTGTGGTTCCTGGCGCGCCGACTGCTGGACCATTTGTGGGTCTTCGGGCACCAGGTTTTCCGCAGAAGAAGAAGACAGGGTGCTGCTCGCAGTGGAGTTGGAGGGCCCCGCGCTCCCCGTAGCTTGGTGCTGGAGAGCCAGCAGGTTCATATTCTCGTTGGGGTTGCCATAACGCAACTCCTGGATTAACCGCTGCAAAACAGTGCCAGGGACAACATCCTCCGAACCTCTCATTTCCACCTCTGAAGCCTGGAGAAAGCTTGGGGGGTAGAAGGTGCTCGAAGGGTCTTCAGCCCAGGTGCCAAGCAGGAAAAAAGGAAGAGATTGGGGGGGGGGAGGTAAGAGCTGTTATTATTAAATAAATAAATAAATAAATAAATAAATAAATACATACATACATACATACATACATACATACATACATACATACATACGTAACACACACAGTGGTACCTCTACTTATGAACTTAATTCGTTCCATGACCAGGTTCTTGAGTAGAAAATTTTGTAAGTAGAAGCAATTTTCCCCATAGGAATCAATGTAAAAGCAAATAATGTGTGCGATTGGGGAAACCACAGGGAGGGTGGAGGCCCTGTTTCCTCCCAGGAGATTCCTAGAGATGCTCCACGGAGGCTTCTCCCTGCCTTTTCCGGCCCTGTTTCCTCCCAGGAGATTCCTAGAGATGCTCCACGGAGGCTTCTCCCTGCCTTTTCCGGCCCTGTTTCCTCCCAGGAGATTCCTAGAGATGCCCCACAGAGGCTTCTCCCTGCCTTTTCCGGTTACAGTTTCGGAGGCTCGGGTTTGTAAGTGGAAAATGGTTCTTGAAAAGAGGCAAAAAAATCTTGAACACCCGGTTCTTATCTAGAAAAGTTCATAAGTAGAGGTGTTGTTAGGTAGAGGCACAACTGTATATATAAAACATTTCTCAGACCAATCCTAGAATACAGCTCACCTGTATGGAACCCACATTGCATATCTGACATAAACACCATTGATAGAGTCCAGAAATATTTCACAAGAAGGGTCCTTCACTCCTCTTCTCGCAACAAAATAGCTTACTCCACCAGACTTGAAATTCCTCGATTAGACAACTTATAACTCCGTCGCCTCTGTTCCAACTTAACTATAGTTCATAAAATCATATACCAAAATATCCTTCCTGTTAGTGACTACTTCACCTTCAACCGCAACAACACACCAGCATGTAAGTGATTTAAACTAAATGTCAACCGCTCTAAACTAGGCTGCAAAAAATACGACTTCAGCAATAGAGTAATCAACGCCTGGAAGGAACTACCTGATTCTGTGGTTTCTACTCCTAATCCCAAAACCTTTAACCTTAGATTATCTGCAACTGACCTCTCCCCCTTTCTAAGAGGTCTATAAGGGACGTGCATAAGCGCACCATTGTGCCTACCGTCCCTGTCCTACTGTCCTATTGTTTTTTATTATTACATTTTATCATTACTTTTCTAATGTTATGTTAATACAAATTACCACCCTATAAACCCTTCCACCCTTCCACCTCTCACAATACTAGACAACACAGTATCAACAGTAGAGACCTTCAAATTTCTAGGTTCTATCATATCTCAAGACCTAAAATGGTCACCTAACATCAAAAACATCATCAAAAAAGAAACTGGTGACAGAAGATCCAATTAGAGATAACGAGGGGAAAAAACTTACCTTCAATGTTACTGACCGCTTCTACCGTTAATGGGGAACCATCTTGCCTATGGCCAAACAGATGAGGATCTGTGTGAAGATAGTCAGGGCCTTCCAGTACCTGCACAGGAGTACTGGAAGTATAGCAGATCGAGGTGGGGCCTAGGGAGAAAATTTTTTAAAGTATTATATATTTATTAATTGTTTGATTTAGAACAAGAAGCAATGGGTGGAAACTAATGGAAACTGCAGTTTAATGTTTCCAAATGTAAAATAATGCACTTGGGGAAAAGGAATCCTCAATCTGAGTATTGTATTGGCAGTTCTGTGTTAGCAAATACTTCAAAAGAAAAGGATTTAGGGGTAGTGATTTCTGACAGTCTCAAAATGGGTGAACAGTGCAGTCAGGCGGTAGGGAAAGCAAGTAGGATGCTTGGCTGCATAGCTAGAGGTATAGCAAGCAGGAAGAGGGAGATTATGATCCCGCTATATAGAATGCTGGTGAGACCACAATTGGAATACTGTGTTCAGTTCTGGAGACCTCACCTACAAAAAGATATTGACAAAATTGAACGGGTCCAAAGACGGGCTGCAAGAATGGTGGAAGGTCTTAAGCATAAAACGTATCAGGAAAGACTTAATGAACTCAATCTGTATAGTCTGGAGGACAGAAGGAAAAGGGGGGACATGATCGAAACATTTAAATATATTAAAGGGTTAAATAAGATCCAGGAGGGAAGTGTTTTTAATAGGAAAGTGAACACAAGAACAAGGGGACACAATCTGAAGTTAGTTGGGGGAAAGATCAAAAGCAACATGAGAAAATATTATTTTACTGAAAGAGTAGTAGATCCTTGGAACAAACTTCCAGCAGACGTGGTAGATAAATCCACAGTAATTGAATTTAAACATGCCTGGGATAAACATATATCCATCCTAAGATAAAATACAGAAAATAGTATAAGGGCAGACTAGATGGACCATGAGGTCTTTTTCTGCCGTCAGACTTCTATGTTTCTATATTTCTATGATTTTATGCTTTTTTCCAGATGCATAAAATTATTAGATGCATTAAAATGACCATATGTATGTCTATAAAGCACTAATAAGTTGGCCAGGCTTGCTGTAACCCTCTAAACCCCCATCTTGTAGATTTCAGCTCTATTCTGGATGCGCCTGCAATTTATGGCAGCTCTCAGCATGGAACCCAACATTATCGGAAAGCATCAGATTTCAATGGTGCTTCAGAAACTTTTAATTCTCCCCCTTTTCTGCCTCAATGTGCTGTATGAACAAAATTTACGGCAGTTTTCAAAAGCCTTGGGACAGGAATGCCATGGCAACCTTAGCTGTAAAAATGATTTAAGATCGTGTTTTTGCCCAAACTCGCTAGGAAAACAGACCAACATAATAGATAAGACGAGGGAAAATATTGCGACAGAATGATGACCCCAATACTCCAACTCTCAAAGTGAAATGATATAATTTTTGTATCTGCCTTAAACTGCTACCTCTGGTGAAATGCACGCTTTTCATTTCATTGTCTATTCTGGTAAATGTTTATGTTTGGTCGCTGGAAGATGAAATGAATCCCTAGAGCAAAATTGTACAGGCCATTCTCGGGTTTGTGTGAGAGAGATAATAACAGCTTTGAAAGTGCAGCACTGGGCCAATTTTAGATAGGGACATACTATCTGATCACTTGTCCAGGATCGTCATCCACTATTAATTCTGTGCCAAATTTTACTCCTCCATTGAGCTAGCACCAAATTAGCAGATTCCCAGTTGTTTTTGCTGTTTTTTATTATCCCTATGGGAATTTTCCTGTATGCATAGCAACAGAGTAAATCAAAACTTTCCTGTTTAGCCTTAGTGGAAGGATGGAAGGCTGAGTCAACCTTGAGCCGGTGATGAGATTTGAACCGCTGACCTTCAGATCTACAAGTCAGCTTCAGTGGCCTGCAATACAGCACTCTACCTGCTGCGCCACCCCGGCTCATTATTATTTATTAGATTTATTAGATTTGTATACCGCCCCTCTCCGCAGACTCCATCCTTCCAAGGTGGGTAAAGGGGACCCAGATTGTTGGGGTCAATATGCTTACTCTCTGTAAACCGCTTAGAGTAGGCTATAAAGCACTTCACAGCAGTATATAATAGCATTTAGCCTTATAGACCGCTTCATAGTGCTTTTACAGCTCTCTCTAAGCGGTTTACAGAATCAGCATATCACCCCCAACAATCTGGGTCTTCATTTTCCCCACCTCGGAAAGATGGAAGGCGAATCAACCTTCTGCCAGTGGTGAAATTTGAACTGCTGAACAGCAACTAGCAGTTAGCGGACGTAGCCTGCAGTGCTGAACTCTAACCACTGCGCCACCCCAGCTTTTATAAGCCTAAACTCTATATCAATGTAAATTAATTAACAAATTCATCTCTTTTTCAAACAAACATAAGGCTGGATGATGCTCATTCTTCAATGATGATTTCTAATAGAAACATAGAAACATAGAAGTCTGACGGCAGAAAAAGACCTCATGGTCCATCTAGTCTGCCCTTATACTATTTTCTGTATTTTATCTTAGGATGGATCTATGTTTATCCCAGGCATGTTTAAATTCAATTACTGTGGATTTACCAACCATGTCTGCTGGAAGTTTGTTCCAAGGATCTAGTCTAATATTCCAAGGATAATAGTCTAATATTTATTTTCATCTGTCCAGTCCAACATGCTCTCTACCACCACCAGACTGCCAAATTCAGAAAACACACACACAAGTAACAAGTCAACTGGGGCAGCGCGCATCATGTATATTACTGGGACAGAACATGCCAATTTTCACCCTGTTTTTTGGTGATTTGATAATTTACACACACATTACATCAAATAAAGACAAGCACTAGTAAGTTAGTGCTTACTATTGAGTTAGTTAGTTAGTTAGTTAGTTAGTTAGTTAGTTAGTTAGTTAGTTAGTTAGTTAGTTAGTTAGCTAGCTAGCTAGCTAGCTAGCTAGGTAGACTAGTTAGACCTCTCTGGGCACAATGAGAATATATCAGCTGAACAAAACTCCGCATTGGTGACAGGAAGGGCATCCAGGCAGTAAACACTCTGCTATCTCCATTCAGTTGCCCAGACACCATGTTGCAAGGGATTATAGGGTTGTTAAAAGAAGATGATTCATTTTTTTCATGAGTTCTTCAACTTTAATCTGAACTATCTCTCAATGGATCCAATTCTGGCACTTTTTGATGACACTTGCCAAAAAATCAAGTTATGTCATTTTCATTGTAGCTCATAGTTGAAGTGCAGCTACTGCTGATTAGCAAATTGTGTCTCATCAGCATTTAGCTCATACATACACAACTTGAGAATCCTGAATTTCAGGTGTGAACACCCTTTGAACAGCTGTCTAGTCCATCAAAAACTGAAATATCCACACACGATAGAAGAAGAAGAAACATTTCTAGGGTTGGTGTGTCTCCCCACACCCTCTGGTAATTATTTGCAATTTTTGCAGCCAAAATTGGTGCATCTAAAACAGTGGTTCTCAACCTTTCTAATGCCATGACCCCTTAATACAGTTCCTCATGTTGTGGTGTTCCCCAACCATAAGTCTACCGCCAATTCTTCCAACAGAGTGTTAAGTTAATTGGCAGGAAGGTCAGAGGGATACCCCTACTGTAAACACCTAACTGTTTGGATTGTAAAAATATACTGCTCAAAAAAATAAAGAGAACACTCAAATAACACATCGTAGATCTAAATGAATGAAATATTCTCATTGAATACTTTGTTCTGTACAATAATAATAACAATAATAATTTATTAGATTTGTATGCCGCCCCTCTCCGAAGACTCAGGGCGGCTCACAACAATAATAAAAACAATATTATAGCAGAACAAATCTAACATTAAAAAACATATAAAAACCTATCATTATTTAAAAAACCAAACAACACATTCATACCAAACATAAAACAAAATATAAAAGAGCCTGGGGGAAAGGTGTCTCAACTCCCCCATGCCTGGCGATATAAGTGAGTCTTGAGTAGTTTACAAAAGACAGGGAAGGTGGGGGCAGTTCTAATCTCCGGGGGTAGTTGATTCCAGAGGGCCGGGGCCGCCACAGAGAAGGCTCTTCCCCTGGGGCCCGCCAAACGACATTTGATAAGTCGATGGGACCCGGAGAAGGCCAACTCTGTGGGACCTTATCGGCCGCTGGGATTCGTGCGGTAGCAGGCGGTTCCGGAGGTACTCTGGTCCAATGCCATGTAGGGCTTTAAAGGTCATAACCAACACTTTGAATTGTGACCGGAAACTGATCGGCAGCCAATGCAGACTGCGGAGTGTTGAAGAAACGTGGGCGAATCTTGGAAGCCCCACGATGGCTCTCACGGTTGCGTTCTGCACGATCTGAAGTTGAATGTGCACAACAGCATGTGAAATTGATTGTTAATCAGTATTGCTTCCTAAGTGGACAGTTTGATTTCACAGAAGTTTGATTTCCTTGGAGTTATATTGTGTTGTCCCTTTATTTTTTTTTTGAGCAATGTATGTTCCAAGGCACCAGAATAGAAGCTTTAGTTCCTAACACCAAGGGAAATTTGTTTTTTTCCCATGGTCTTAGGCAACCCCTGTGAAATGGTCATTCACTGGTCTAAACAGTACGTCACAGAGATAAAAGATAAGGGCAATAACGCAAAGAGAGTAGGCCCCATATTTATTTATTTCCCACCTTTATTATTTTTATAAATTACTCAAGGCAGCAAACATACAGTGTCCAACATGCCTTCTTCCTTCTATTATCCCCACAAGAACAATCCTGTGAGGTTTGTTGGGCTAAGGGAGAGTAACTGCCCAAAGTTCCCCAGTTGGTTTTCATGGTTAAACCGGGACTTGAACTCAGTGTCCCATTTTTTCTAGCCTGTGCTTTAGCCCCTAGACCAAACTGGCTCTCCATATAATAGCAGACTGGTATTTTTCCTGGTTTAAGAGGAGGAGTTTTGGAACTGTGGCTGTTGTTTCTCTACTTCAGAACAGTGCCAATTTTCACCAGTAGCCATCATAGGGAACTACTGGGATGCCATATAGCGGTCCTACTCCTGTAAGGTCACATTAAAACAAACCAAAACCAGAAATAATGCATGAGTTTCTTGCTTTATAAAATTCACTTAGAAACATAGAAACATAGAAGTCTGACGGCAGAAAAAGACCTCATGGTCCATCTAGTCTGCCCTTATACTATTTCCTGTATTTTATCTTAGGGTGGATATATGTTTATCCCAGGCATGCTTAAATTCAGTTACTGTGGATTTATCAACCACGTCTGCTGGAAGTTTGTTCCAAGGATCTACTACTCTTTCAGTAAAATAATATTTTCTCATGTTGCTTTTGATCTTTCCTCCAACTAACTTCAGATTGTGTCCCCTTGTTCTTGTGTTCACTTTCCTATTAAAAACACTTCCCTCCTGAACCTTATTTAACCCTTTAACATATTTAAATGTTTCAATCATGTCCCCCCTTTCCCTTCTGTCCTCCAGACTATACAGATTGAGTTCATTAAGTCTTTCCTGATACGTTTTATGCTTAAGACCTTCCACCATTCTTGTGGCCCGTCTTTGGACCCGTTCAATTTTGTCAATATCTTTTTGTAGGTGAGGTCTCCAGAACTGAACACAGTATTCCAAATGTGGTCTCACCAGCACTCTATATAGCAGGATCACAATCTTCCTCTTCCTGCTTGTTATACCTCTAGCTATGCAGCCAAGCATCTTTCCACCTTGCCATTCGCTCTACAGCTTTCCTTCGTTTTAATTCAGTGTTTTAACCTCGAAACTCTTTGAGGTGAGGTTTATAGGACTTAAGAATTCCTGAGGCTGAGAAACACTGCCTTAAAAAATTTCATTCGTGGTTTTTTTGCATCAAATGTACAGGTGAAACTCAAAAAATTAGAATATCATGCAATAGCTCATATCTTTCAGTAACGCAACTTAAAAGGTGAAGAGCCCTTCACTCCTCCACTCGAAACAGAATACCCAATGAGACTAGACTTTCAATCCTGGGCTTAGAAAGTTTAGAACTAAGACGCCTTAAACAAGATCTAAGTATTGCCCACAAGATCATATGCTGCAACGTCCTGCCTGTTGGCGACTACTTCAGCTTCAACCACAACAACACAAGAGCACACAACAGATTTAAACTTAATATTAACCGCTCCAAACTTGAGTGTAAAAATATGACTTCAGTAACCGAGTTGTCGAAGCGTGGAACTCATTACCGGACTCCATAGTGTCATCCCCAAACCCCCAACACTTTACCCTTAGATTATCTACGGTTGACCTATCCAGATTCCTAAGAGGTCAGTAAGGGGCCTTCCGTCCCCTGTCCTATTGCTCTCCTATATCTAAGAGGTCAGTAGAGTGCCTTCCGTCCCCTGTCCTATTGCTCTCCTATATCTCCTATACCTTTCTTCTATTCCTATATCTCTTCTTCTATTCTTTCATTGATATATTCTATTTCTATATCTTCTTTTCTATTATTTCTTAGATATATTTTACTATGAGTATCTCCTCTATAACCTTCATCATGTATTTTACTATGTGTATATAGATATATACCCACTAAAACCCTCATTGTGTATTGGACAAAATAAATAAATAAAAATAAATAATATATGAGAGAGACTCATTACACGCAAGGTAAGATCCCCTCCAAGGTCAGACACAGCCCCAATGCTGTGAATGAAATAGAGTTTGACACCCCTGAGCTAGAGCATCTCTCAGTTAACAAATTTGAATTTTTCTGTTTTGCGTGCATCTCTGAAAAAGGAAGGCTGTTTTCCATAGGACCTTAAATTAGCTGCTACTTGATATTCCAGCTAGCATGCATAAAAATTAAAACTGCTGCATCAGTAATGTTTTGCTTAGCTTTTATCTCAAGGTGACTTCATAGAAAACCTTTTAACATTCCTGCACCTGTATAATCTTTAGGTATAACATTTGCACATGTCAGATAAACTCAGCCACATGTGTGTAAAGAAAGGAAACAAAATATTAAAGCTATCATCTCGCCTTTGACGTAAAGAAATATTCCATTTACACATAAAACATAACAAATACACAGGGGCATTCTACCAATTAGAAAACATCCTTTACATACTCAACAGATACTATTGGGGAAAAAAACCTTGACACATAGACCGCTTAATTAAAACATTTAGTATCTGCTTCAAAAAGCTGGAATCACAACCAAATGCTTAGAATGGCATTCGATGACCAGACTACCTCCGGAACCACCTGCTACCGCACGAATCCCAGCGACCGATAAGGTCCCACAGAGTTGGCCTTCTCCGGGTCCCGTCGACTAAACAATGTCATTTGGCGGGCCCCAGGGGAGGAGCCTTCTCTGTGGCGGCCCCGGCCCTCTGGAACCAACTCCCCCCCGGAGATTAGAATTGCCTGCACCCTCCCTGTCTTTCGTAAACTACTCAAGACTCATTTATACCGCCAGGCATGGGGGAGTTGAGATATTCCTTCCCCCTAGGCCATTACAAGTTATGCATGGTATGTCTGTGTGTATGTTTGGTTTTATAATAAGGGTTTTTAGTTGTTTTATTATTGGATTGTCACATGCTGTTTTTATCATTGTTGTTAGCCGCCCTGAGTCTATGGAGAGGGGCGGCATACAAATCCAATAAATAATAATAATTATTATTAGTAGTAGTAATAGTATTATTATTATTATTATTATTATTATTATTATTATTATTATTATTATTATTATTTATGGGAAGATTATCTGAGTTTCCAAATACCTACTGCCAAAATTTATCAAGAAACTATATATAAACCATATATAAACATTCAAATTTAATGGAGTGTTCCTCAACCTTGAGGAAGACACTTAAAGATGTGTGGACTTCAACATCTAGGATTCCCCAGGTAGAATGACTGGCTGTGGAATTCTGCAAGTTGAAGGCCTCTTCAAGTGGTTTCCTCAAGGTTAGAAACATAGAAACATAGAAGTCTGACGGCAGAAAAAGACCTCATGGTCCATCTAGTCTGCCCTTATACTATTTCCTGTATTTTATCTTACAATGGATATATGTTTATCGCAGGCATGTTTAAATTCAGTTACTGTGGATTTACCAACCATGTCTGCTGGAAGTTTGTTCCAAGGATCTACTACTCTTTCAGTAAAATAATATTTTCTCACGTTGCTTTTGATCTTTTCCCCAACTAACTTCAGATTGTGTCCCCTTGTTCTTGTGTTCACTTTCCTATTAAAAACACTTCATTAGGAAATTATCCCAAAATAAAATAAACCAAAGGGCAATTTACATTACGGTCATTGAACAGGCTGTGGAGCAGATGGGAACCCTGTATGGCGCTGAAGGAAGAACTTAAGCCAATAGTGATAGCAAGAGGGATGACAGGAGTCAATACGCCCAGAGGCCCATCTCTTCAGCCATTCTAGCTTGTCCTCCTTTATTATTAAAATATATTCTGCCTGTCTGTCTATCAATCAAGCATCTATCATCTATCTAAAACTCTGAAATTGTCCTCTTCCATAAAAAGAGCCTTTCTCTGAAAACGATTTACAGCAATGCTTCCGGAATTCTTCATATGGTTAGAAAATAAGTATAGAAACATAGAAGACTGGTGGCAGAAAAAGACCTCATGGTCCATCTAGTCCAGGGGTGTTCAAACTTGGCAACTTTAAGACTTGTGGACTTCAACTCCCAGAAGTCAACAGCCAGCATAGCTGCCTGGAGAATTCTGGGAGTTGAAGTCCATAAGTCTTAAAGTTGCCAAGTTTGAGGACCCCTGATCTAGTCTGTCCTTATACTATTTCCTGTATTTTATCTTGGGATGAATATGTTTATCCCAGGCATGTTTAAGTACAGTTATTTATTTATTCAATTTTTATGCCGCCCTTCTCCTTAGACTCGGGGCGGCTTACAACATGTTAGCAATAGCACTTCTTAACAGAGCTAGGCTATTGCCCCCACAATCCGGGTTCTCATTTTACCCACCTCGGAAGGATGGAAGGCTGAGTCAACCTTGAGCCGGTGATGAGATTTGAACCGCTGACCTTCAGATCTACAGTCAGCTTCAGTGGCCTGCAGTACAGCACTCTACCTGCTGCGCCACCCCGGCTCTTACTGTCGATTTACCAACCACGGCTGCTGGAAGTTCGTTCCAAGCATCTACTACTCTTTCAGTAAAATATTTTCTCGCGTTGCTTCTGATCTTCCCCCCCAAGTAACCTCAGATTGTGCCCCCTTGTTCTTGTGTTCACTTTCCTATTAAAATAATATTAAAAAGTACACCCTCATCTTGATGGAGAGGTCTGAATGAATGATGTTGGGTGGTGGGAGCATGCATCACTGTGTACTGTCTTTTATGTAGTATGTATCTCTTATTATTAAAAATTAATAAAATTTATTTTTTTAACAAAAAGAGAGAGAGAGAGAAAGAATGCTGAACCCTACATTGAAGAGCGTCCCAGTAACAATTAGCATCCTAGGATGGAGGCTGTCAACTAAATGTCACACTTGATAAATTTCTACATTTAAACAACTGAAAACGAGGGCTAGCTAGACGTGTTTATGCCCTGGTCTAATTTGAGATTTTCCTAGCAGTATGTTCCAATTTGGGCATTTCAGATGGTTTACAAAATCCCCCTAAGTGAGATTGTACAGAAGGGAGTTGGAAAGTTGTTTTGAGGTCTGGTGAAGTGCCAGCTCCCCAAATACCTCTCTGAAATAATCAGCGCATGTCTTAAATAAAACTGATGCCCAGCAGACGCAATGTTCCAGTGCATAGGCAGTAGTAGCTTAATTACAGAACTACATGAACTATCTGTAAATACAGTAAATTATGCAGCCGAGTTTCTTTATTGACCTAACTGAAAGTACAGTAAGCCAAATACTGACTCCTTCCTTTCCCTGACCTGAATTTTAGATAATGAAGGCAAGCTGGCTGACTCAATTTCTGGATTTTAGTGAGACTTTTTCATTGTTATCTGCTTATTCTGGCATGTGACTTCCAGCTTGTCCAACACTATGAAAACAGAGCTCTTATCAGGAAGCTCAAACTGCCCAAGGAGCTGCTGATACAGTTCTACGAGGAATCATTGAGCCTGTCGTCTGCACCTCTATAACTGTTTGGTTTGGTTCTGCAACCCACTAAGACCAACACAGACTTCAGAGGATTAAAAAAAAGTGTTGGTTATACCTATAAAGCCCTTCATGGCACCGGACCAGATTATCTTAGGGACCGCCTTCTGCTGCACGAATCCCAGCAACCAGTTAGATCCCACAGAGTGGATCTTCTCCGGATCCTGTCAACTAAACAATGTCGTTTGGCGGGACCCAGGGGAAGAGCCTTCTCTGTGGCGGCCCCGGCCCTCTGGAACCACACACCAAATCAACTAGATACAAGAACAGTTTTTTCCCAAATGCCATCACTCTGCTAAACAAATAATTCCCTCTCAAACTGTCAAATTATTTACTAAGTCTGCACCACTATTACTACTCATTTTTTCTCATCATTCCTATCACCTATGTCCTCCCACTCCCACAGACCGTATAACTGTAACTTGATGGTTGTATCCTTAAAATTTTTAATAATATTGTTTCCTGATTGCTTATTTGAGTCCTATGAAAATCATTAAGTGTTGTACCTTATGATTCTCGACAAATGTATTTTTTTCTTTTATGTACACTGAGAACATATGTACCAAAGACAAATTCCTTCTGTGTCCAATCACACTTGGCCAATAAAAAAAATCTAATCTATTCTATTTATCCCTCAACTTGATCTCAGATTCAACCAGCCTTGAAAGAATATTTTCATATAACTAAGTTACAACCAATTTTTGAATTCCATGCCAAAGTTCAAGTTTTACACCTTTCATTTAAAATTACATCCAATTAAGCAAAATGTTTGAGTGAATACTTTTCTCTATTCGGATGGGTTAAGTGATTGATTACGAGCTTGAAGATACCTGTGACAATAATTAAACAGGTCTGATTGAGAAATCACCCAACTCCAATAACATACAGTGGTACCTCATGATACGAACCTCTCGTGATACGAACTCCTCGTGATACGAACCCCTTGTGATACGAACCCCTCGTGATACGAACCTCTCGTGATACGAACCCCTCGTGATACGAACCCCTCGTGATACGAACCCCTCATGATACGAACCCCTCGTGATACGAACCCCTCGTGATACGAACCCCTCGTGATACGAACTCCTCGTGATACGAACCCCTCGTGATACGAACCCCTCGTGATACGAACCTCTCGTGATACGAACCCGGGGTTCGGAAATTTTTTGCCTCTTCTTACGAACTTTTTTCAGCTTACGAACCCACCGCAGATTGCAAAATGGTGCTCTGCTGGCCGCCGCCGCCCAGCTGTCACCTTTTAAAACAGCCGGGGGGCTTCTCGGCGTTCTCCCGAACCCAAACTCGAACTTTTCCGGTTCGGGTTGCTGCTGAGAAGCACCGCCGCCCGGCTGTCACCTTCTGAAACAGCCGGGGGGCTTCTCGGCATTCTCCCGAACGCCAAACCCGGAAGTTCAGGTTCAGGTTCCGGAGGCTGCCAAGAAGCGCCCGGCTGTTTCAGAAGGTTACAGCCAGGCGGCGGCGCCCAGTAGAGCGCCATTTTGGGATTATTATTATTTTTGCACGGATTAATCGCTTTTACATTGTTTCCTATGAGAAACAATGTTTCATCTTACGAACGTTTCGCCTTACGAACCTACTTCCGGAACCAATTAGGTTCGTAAGACGAGGTATTACTGTATTTTAATTTAGTTATGTCCATGCCATTTGCATTTGTTTTATTATTTACAAGAATATATACCTACATACATCAAATGCAAAATGTCTGCCCTGTGGACAATGAAATGAAATAAAGTTTCTCAAACTTGGCTATTTTAAAATACATGGACTTCAACTCCCAGCCCGACGCCTCCCAGGAGAATTCTGGGAGTTGAAGTCCTCCCATCTTAACATGGCTAAGGGGGATAAAGAATAGTGAGTGCCATTTAATTGTGTTTGTATTTCACTGCAAATTGGGATACCGCTGGGAAAAGTGGAAGACTATCAATACTTTTGTCTGCATCCATAAATTTTGCTGTCATGCAATCACAGCTAGGTAATTTCGCATAATTGCAAATGATGCGTCATTGTATGAAGCAAAGTGAACATGGACAAAGAGAAAGAAAAGCCGAAAGCTGGCTGAGGATGAGCGGAAGAAAGTGACAACCAAGTTTGATAAAGATAAAAGGCTACAAATCCCTCTTCAGAATTCTTCATGTGTCCACACGGTTGCTAATATTATCAATAAATTTAAGGTCTATAGGACTATAGACAACCTGCAGAGTTAAGCCACAAGAGGAAAACTATCCCCACATTGGACAGAAGTAGTGTTCAAATGGTGGTGGGGGGGAAACCAAGGAAAACTTAAGTAAGTAAGTCTAGTTGCCTCCTGAAAAAGCGTCTTTGGGGCAACCATGACCTGGATGAATGAGAATCTCTACAGATTTTTAGCTGTGCTATTTGGGGTGGACACCCTTTGAATGGTGTGGGAGTAGGAATAGATCTCCAGAGGACAAATTGCAGACTATAAGAACCAGGAGCGCTACTCAAGTGACCTTGAGGACACAGATAAATCTCCAAGTGTTTCAACCACTCTCCAAAAAGGATGCAAATAATTAGCTCCTGAAGGGACTATACAGGTGAAACTCGAAAAATTAGAATATTGTGCAGATGTTCATTTATTTTGACCAGGTTCGCCTGGTGCACCAGTTGCGGCCCTATTGGGACCGGGACTCACTGCTCACAGTCACTCATGCCCTCATCACCTCGAGGCTCGACTACTGTAATGCTCTCTATATGGGGCTACCTCTGAAAAGTGTTCGGAAACTTCAGATCGTGCAGAATGCAGCTGCGAGAGCAATCATGGGCTTCCCTAGGTATGCCCATGTTACACCAACACTGCGCAGTCTGCATTGGTTGCCGATCAATTTCCGGTCACAATTCAAAGTGTTGGTTATGACCTATAAAGCCCTTCATGGCATCGGACCAGAATATCTCCAGGACTGCCTTCTGCCGCACGAATCCCAGAGACCGATTAGGTCCCACAGAGTCGGTCTTCTCCAGGTCCCGTCGACTAAACAATGTCTGGCGGGTCCCAGGGGAAGAGCCTTCTCCGTGGCGGCCCCGACTCTCTGGAACCAGCTCCCCCTGGAGATTAGAACTGCCGCCACCCTCCTTGCCTTCCGTAAACTCCTTAAAACTCACCTCTGCCGTCAGGCATGGGGGAATTGAAGCATTTCCCCCCCCCCTCTCACGCGGGCCTATACAATTTATGTATGGTATGTCTGTGTGTATGTCTGGTTTAATAATAGGGTTTTTAAATGTTTTTTAAATTTATTAGATTTGTTGTGAATTGTTCTATTGTATGTTGTGAGCCGCCCCGAGTCTACGGAGAGGGGCGGCATACAAATCCAATCAATCAATCAATCAATCAATCAATAAATAAAATTCAATGATGTAACTTAAAAGGTGAAACTTAATATATGAGAGATGCTCTAAACATGCAAGGCAAGATAGTTCAAGCTCGTTGGTCCACTGTGCTTCCTTAAGTCCAGGGTCAATGCAGCTGTCTACCAGGAAATTTTGGAGCACTCCATGCTTCCATCCGCATATGAGCTTTATGGGGATGGTGACTTAAATTTTCCAGAAGGTCTTGACCCACACTGCCAAAAGCACCAAAACCTGCTTCGATGACCGTAGGATTACTGTGCTTGATTGGCCAGCAAACCCGCCTGACTTGAACCCCATAGAGAATCTATAGACTATCTGAGGTTAAAAGATTTTGGGGTTTGGGTGTTGAGTTGGTGTTGAGAGAGAGCAAAAAGAGTGATGATGAATCAGAGGATGAGCCTGTTAGACGCAAGAATGAGACGAAGTATTAGCAGCTAAAAGTATTTGAGGAGAAAAGGATCTGTACATTAGTAGCTCTATGGAACACTTGGCCACGCCTTGGGACTATATAAGGGAAACTCTCGTGAGAAGTCAGTGTAATGGTCAACATTCCCCAATGGCTGGATGTGAGTCTAAATAGCATTTCAAGGCAGTTTTAAAACCAGGCAGTCTGCTTCTCCGGAGAGGCTATGGAGATGTGAAAGTTTGGTTGATTGACAGAATCACTTCAAAGAGAATTTCTTAATGAACTTTTGGATTCCAGTGAAGGCTGTTCTTATCTGAGCGTTATTAGTCTGAGAACACTGCCAAAGTGGATTAAAATATCTCTTGGTTTATTAACCATTTTATACCTTGACCTTTTAAAAACAATATACTTTATGCTACACTGTCCGTTGAGTGTGTGTGGTCTTTAATTTCTGCCAATGGCTCATTTGGACAGAACAGTCTGCAGCTACCAACTCTTTTTTATTTTCTACCAGAGGCCCAGAGGCCCAAAGGTCTAGAATACTAGAAGATACTAGAAATTATTATTATTATTATTATTATTATTATTATTATTATTATTATTATTATTCTGACCCCGGTGGAGGCAGAGCGTATGGCAGACACCAAGTGGAAGGAGGCGTCTAAACAAATACTTTCTACTAGGCCAAAAGGCATTCTCAGCAGCATAAGCAGAGGTTTTAGGATTGAGGTTCCCTGCAATATAGAGCACTTATTTAGATTTAAGTCAATAGAGCTTAACCTCTATAGTAAACAGATCGAATTCCTGGCATGGAAAAGATAATGAGAAAGATATCTAATTGAAACTCGGAAGGATGGTTTAGCAGTGAGTAAGCTAATTCTACATTACATGGGTCAGTGACTTGGGAGCAGGCTTATATGCAATAAAGCAATTAATGCACTGGGTTATTCAAGAAATACAATTGTTTGGGCACATGGAAACACAAACACAATTTGCACTACTTAGGTGGCCCTGAGGACACAGACAAAGCTCCAAGAGGCATATGTATATATATTCGACACATAAATATGTAACCCTTCCCTGGTGCAGAGCTGAAGGGATTGGATACTGTAGCCTAGAGGATAATTCTCTGCCTTACAAGGAAAAGGTTGCAGGTTCAAGTCCCAGTGAGGGTATGGGTAGCTGATGAGGCCAAAATAAGGCCAAAATAGATCTATCCTAGTCTCCCTTAATTTTCAAATTCAGCAAAAAAAACATGTGACATATATATATATATATATATATATATATATATATATATATATATGTCATATATATATATATATGTCATATATATATATATATGTAGATTGTTCTGAGTTCGGGTTTTGCCCTGTGTAATATTTTGAGTGTCTATGCGACGTTTCGGTGAAATCACATTCACCATCATCAGGCTGAAGTTTTAAGCTTCGTGCTGTTGTAAATATGGAATGAATAAATTTCCATATTTACAACAGCACGAAGCTTAAAACTTCAGCCTGATTATGGTGAATGTGATTTCACCGAAACGTTGTCCACTTAGGAAGCAACACTGATTGGCAATCAATTTCACATGCTGTTGTGCAAATTAAATAGTTGTGCAAATGAAATCTTCAATGAGAATGTTTCATTCATTCAGATCTAGGATGTGTTATTTGAGTGTTCCCTTTATTTTTTTTGAGCAGTGTATATACTGCTCAAAAAAATAAAGGGAACACTCAAAGAACACATCCTAGGTCTGAATGAATGAAATATTCTCATTGAATACTTTGTTCTGTACAAAGTTAAATGTATACAACAGCATGTGAAATGGATTGTCAATCAGTGTTGCTTCCTAAGTGGACAGTTTGATTTCACAGAAGTTTGATTTACTTGGAGTTATATTGTGTTGTTTAAGTGTTCCCTTTATTTTTTTTTTTGAGCAGTATACATATCCCCACAAAGCATGACTACACATCCTTAACGGGTATAAATGTCTATTTAATCACACAGTTAGTCTTCAATGTATAATCAGTGTTAGATACTAGGACTGAAGCACGTAGGTTTCAGTCAGGTCCTCCATTCTGGCGGGAAGAATACTGAGTGCTGATTGGTTAAACTATCTGACAGTTCCCTATAAAAGGGCTAGCTGTCAGACAGAACCTTTGCTGGATTGTAAATAGTTGCTGAATAAAGAGCTGTTTTTAAGTCACTCCTGTCTGCCTCATCTATTCACATTATCTAACACTGGCGACGAAGGTGAGGGTCGGTCGTCTGTTGAGTTTGCTGCCTCTCCATAATGGGTACAAATGTCTTTTTAATCATACAGTTAGTCTTTAACCTATAATCAGTATTTTTTGAAGCGAAGGTGGCAAAATCCCATCCTCATCGCCAGTGTGAGATAGGGTGAATGGAGGAGGCAGACATACATATATACATGCATACATACATACATACACACATACACACATTAAAAGAGTACTGAAGAGAATTTAAAAATTGGTAATTGAGGAAGAAGAGCAAGCAAAGCTGGAAGGTGGAGTTAAATATGTCATAAATTTAGAGTCTTCTCACGGGAGACCCAAATCCAGCCCCCCTCCAATTCTGCTGATCCTTATCTATGGCAATTTAGTGCTGAACTACATGGTTGACTAGATTCTTGGGTACAGGCTGTAGTAATAAATCTCCTGTGCTTAAACTCAACAAATGAGCCTGGTTCTTTGAATCAGCTAGTTTTTCCCCATCATCTTTTGACAATAAATTAAGCTCATCTGTACTTTACTGGCCAAATACATTCTGAAGAATATGTAGGACCCTGGTTTTAAAGAGAGAAAAACCTTGGTTACTAAATTCTACTGTATTTTGTATTTCTTTTTGTTCATGCGCAAGCCCATATAAGCAAAGGAGGAGAAAATAATATAAATCACTTAAAATTGGCTCAAAACAAGCTCCTCGTTCATCCATCATCTTGATCTTGACAGGATCACATTCAAGAGACAATTGAATGAAGCTCCATAAGAACTATCTAAAAAGTTATTCTTCCTTATCATGATTCCACTTCCTGAAAAATCTCAGCTGGAATCATTATTATTATTATTATTATTATTATTAATGCTGTCTATCATTTATCCTTTTTGTGGCTATTCAAATAATGTGACTTAACTGAAAAAAAGTCCAATTTGAAAACTTATCTTGGTCGGTAAGCCACTCCCACCCAGTCACATGACCTTTAAGCCATGATGGTCAAGCCCTACCCACCTAGTCACATGTCTGGAAAGCCTTTCCTATCTGGTTACATGACTATTAAGTCCAAGTACCTATTTGGAAACTTATCTTGGTCGATAAGCCCCTCCTACCCAGTCACATGACCTTTAAGTCACCCCATCACATGATGGTCAAGCCCTCCCCACCTGGTCACATGGCTGGAAAGCCACTCCTATCTGGTCACATGACAATCAAGACTACGGAGTCTACGGAGAGGGGCGGCATACAAATCTAATAAATAAATAAATAAATAAGACACGTCCACATTTGCAGTCCTTCACTGCAGCATCCCTATGATCAAAATTCAGATGCTTGGCAACCAGTTCATACTTATGACCGTTGCTATGTCCCAAGGTCATGGGATCCCCTTTTAACAACCTTCCAATAAGCAAAGTCAAGAGGGGGGAGCCAGATTCACTTAACAACTGGGTTACTAACTTATCAACTGCAGCATTTCACTTAACAACCCATGGTAAAACAGATTGAACCCCACTTAGCCAATGTTTCACTGAGCGCCATAAAAAATCTGGGCTCAATTGTGGTCGTAAGTCCAAGATAGAAGCTCGTTGGAAAGTGAGCTCTTCTCTGGATCAACGGAAAGATCGGAGAAGAGGACCTCTTCTAGCATCCGCTAGAATAGATCCCAGGATCAAATGGATCGCTTCGGCTGCCGAAAAGCAACTTGGAGGCTCCTAAACCAAGTGTGGAAGATGGGACCTTCACCCCACAACACTCACACACACAAATTATTTTGGGGTGGGAGTTGGTGGAGCAAACCGGGAGCCCAGTTCCATTTAGCAAGCCTCTCTCTCCCCCCCCTTCCTTCACCCCCACCGACCCCCACTCCCTCCCCATGGTTCCCAGCCAACTCTACTTGGAACCATCCATCCCGATCTCCAGGTCCATTTATCAATCCTCTCCCCCAACGATCCCCACTCCATCTCCAGGTCCATTTGGCAATCCTCTCCCAACCCCACTCCTCCCCCCATCGTTCCCTGCCAGCTCTGATAGGAACTATCCATTCCGATCTCCAGGTCCATTTATCAATCCTCTCCCCCCACTTCACCCCCAACGATCCCCACTCCATCTCCAGGTCCATTTGGCAATCCTCTCCCACCCCCACTCCTCCCCCCATCGTTCCCTGCCAGCTCTGATAGGAACTATCCATTCCGATCTCCAGCTCCATGGGGATGGGAGGGGGGTCGTTGGGAGGGTGAAGCGAGGGGGGAGAGGGTTAATAAATCGTCTCCCCCCTCCCTCCCTCCCCGACCCCCACTCTCCTTCCCATCGTTCCCAGCCAACTCTGATCAGAACCATCCATTCCGATCTCCAGTCCCACTTAGCAATCCTCTTCCCCACCTCCCTTCCACCCCTACCGATCCTCACTCCCCTCCCCATCGTTCCCAGCCAGCTCTGCATCGGAACCATCCACCCCGATCTCCAGTCCCATTTACAATCCTCTCCCCCCCCCCCAGCGCCACTATTCCCCTTCCCATCGTTTCCAGCCAGCTCTGGATCGGAACCACCCATCCCGATCTCCAGTCTCATTTAGTAATCCTCTCCTCACCCCTCTCCACCTCCACCGACCCTCCCCTCCCCATCTCCAGTCTCATTTAGCAATCCTCTCCCCCCCCTTCACCTCCACCTCCACAGACCCTCACTCCCCTCCCCATCGTTCCCAGCCAGCTCTGGATCGGAACCACCCATCCCGATCTCCAGTCTCATTTAGCAATCCTCTTCCCCCCCCCCTCTTCACCTCCACCGACCCTCCCCTCCCCATCTCCAGTCTCATTTAGCAATCCTCTCCCCACCCCCTTCACCTCCACCTCCACAGACCCTCACTCCCCTCCCCATCGTTCCCAGCCAGTTCTGGATCGGAACCACCCATCCCGATCTCCAGTCTCATTTAGTAATCCTCTCCCCACCCCTCTCCACCTCCACCGACCCTCCCCTCCCCATCTCCAGTCTCATTTAGCAATCCTCTCCCCCCCCCCTTCACCTCCACCTCCACAGACCCTCACTCCCCTCCCCATCGTTTCCAGCCAGCTCTGGATCGGAACCACCCATCCCGATCTCCAGTCTCATTTAGTAATCCTCTCCCCACCCCTCTCCACCTCCACCGACCCTCCCCTCCCCATCTCCAGTCTCATTTAGCAATCCTCTCCCCCCCCTTCACCTCCACCTCCACAGACCCTCACTCCCCTCCCCATCGTTCCCAGCCAGTTCTGGGTCGGAACCACCCATCCCGATCTCCAGTCTCATTTAGCAATCCTCTTCCCCCCCCCCTCTTCACCTCCACCGACCCTCACTCCACTCCCCATCGTTCCCAGCCAGGTCTGGGTCGGAACCACCCATCCCCATCTCGCCCCCCCCCCGTCTCCCCCCCACCACCACCAAACCCCAAGAAACTCCAGCCAAAATGAGGGAAGGCTTAAAGGCAGGCGGGCAAGCAGGCAGGCGTTAAGGGAAGGTCGCTGCTGGGGGATAAGCGCGTGCAGCTTTGACAGGCTAAAGCGGGTTTTTTTCTTTTGGTTTTGGGGGGTGTTTGGCATCCTGCGAAGCAAAAGGGGAGAGAGGGATAGGGGGAGTCGGGGGGGGGGACGGAGAACGAACCCGCACCGCGCTTCTCCCACGCCGGAATGTTCGGAATGCCGGAGCAAAAAAAAAAATAATGGGGGGTGGGGGTGTAATTTTTTTTCCTCATTTTTTTTTTAATTTACCTACGGCTGCCCAAATCATAGCAAACGCCTCTGGGGTCCTACGGGTGGGCCCATGTAGTCCGCCGCGGCGAAGCGGGAGAAAAATCCCCGGCGAGGGTGGGGAAGGTGGAGTTGCGGAGAGTGGAACCGTCGTGTCCCGAAAAAACGAAGCTCGTTTCTTCCGCCGCCCGCCCCCCCTTTTTCCCCCCTTCCCCTTCGGACACTTGGGCGAAAAAGGCGACGTAATTCGAGCCGCCCACCCGCCCACGCTGGGGGGGGGGAGGCTCGGAGGAAGCGGCGGCGAAGCGGCACCTCGCCCTGAGGCGAATTGCGGCCGGGTCCTAACGCTCGAGAGGCTCCGCGCCGCAAAGCCGCTTTTGGGCCTCGCTCGGACGTTTTCCTCTCTCCCCGGGACGTGGCGGCGGCGGCGGGCGAGAGGAAAAAAGAGCAGGGCGGAGCCGGAGGGGCCTGACGGGTTTCTCTGAGGGGGCTGCTGCGCCCACCTGTGAGGCTTGTGGTGGTGATGTGGGTTAACTTGAGTCGAGGCTGCTAGGCCCTAATTTAGGGGCCCTTCAGATCAGTGGTCTTCCAACCTTGGCAACTTTTAAGCCTGGAGGACTTCAAATCCCAGAATTCCCCAGCTCCATGTTTAAAAATCTTCCAGGCTTAAAAGCAACGCTCCAGGTTTAAAAAGTCTCCTCCAGGTTTAAAAGTCCTCCAGGCTTAAAAGCAATGTTGGCTGGGGAATAGAATAGAATAAAATAGAATAGAATAGAATAGAAATATTTATTGGCCAAGTGTGATTGGACACACAAGGAATTTGTCTTTGGTGCATATGCTCTCAGAAAATATGCATTCATCAAGAATCATGAGGTACAACATAGGGGATTGACATAGGGGTCAAATAAGCAATGAAGAAATAATCAATATTAATAAAAATCTTAAGGATACAAGCAACAAGTTATAGTTATAAGTCTGGGAGTTGACTCCAGGCTTAAAAGTCCTCCAGGCTTAAAAAAAAAGCTCATCCAGGCTTAAAAGCAACACTGGCTGTAAAATTCTAGGAATTGAAGTCCTCCAGGCTTAAAAGTAAAAATCCCCCAGGCTTAAAAGTCCTCCAGGCTTAAAAGCAACACTGGCTGGGGAATTCTGGGGGTTGAAGTCCTCCGGACTTAAAAGTAAAACTTGTTCAGGCTTTAAAAGGCTCCTCCAGGCTTAAAAATCCTCTAGGCTTAAAAGCAACGGTGGCTGGGGAATTCTGGGAGTCAAAGTCCTCCAGGCTTTAAAAAGGCTATTTCAGGCTTAAAAGTCCTCCAGCCTTAAAAGCAACACTGGCTAGAGAATTCTGGGAGTTGAAGTCCTCCGGGCTTAAAAGTAATAGTCGTCCAGGCTTAAGAAGGCTCCTCCATGTTTAAAAATCTTCCAGGCTTAAAAGCAACACTGGCTGGGGAATTCATCTGTTTTCATCGGTTCCACAACTTCTCAAGATCATGTGAAATGCTAGCGCCTTGGTATAAGACCACACTTGGAATGGAAACCTCACCAGAGTTAGCCCCCACATTTCAACCCTGAGTTGCAAATATTATCTTCTAATCAGGAAGATAAGCAGAGTTGCATGAGATTATACTATGGACGGAAGGTCACAAAAACTCATTGAAGGATTTTTCCACAAATAGGACAACATTATTTCCTAGTTTGAGCAAGCAAACATGAATTTTGAACTTGGATGGAGGATAAATGTCTGATATAATCTGAATAATTCAACAGGTCAAAGGGTGTATCCATCCACTGGTTTGCAGAAGTACACACTAATCTAGGAAAATAATTCTCAGTAAGAGGCAAGCAGGCTGATCAGTTAAGAAAAGTAGAGGTAGTCCTCAATTTACGACCACCATTGAGCCCAGGTTTTTGTTGCTAAGCGAAACAATTAAGTGAGTTCTGCCCCATTTCCTTGCCACAATGGTTAAATGAATCACTGCAGTTGTTGAATTAGTTAAATGATTGTTAATTGAATCTTCCCCATTGACTTTGCTTGTCAGAAGGTCGCAAAAGCAGATCACATGGCCCTGGGATATTGCAATGGTCACAAATATGAATCAGTTGCCAAGATCATATGCTGCAACGTCCTACCGGTCAATGACTACTTCAGCTTCAACCGCAACAACACAAGAGCACGCAACAGATTCAAACTTAATACGAACCGCTCCAAACTTGACTGTAAAAAATATGATTACAACAATCGAGTTATCGAAGCGTGGAACTCATTACCGGACTCAATTGTGTCAACCCCTAACCCCCAACATTTCTCCCTTAGACTCTCCACGATTGACCTCTCCAGGTTCCTAAGAGGCCAGTAAGGGGCGTACATAAGTGCACTGGTGTGCCTTTCGTCCCCTGTCTAATTGTCTTTTCTTTCTTTCACTTATCATATATATTTTCTTTCTTTCATATATCCTCTCCTCTAAGTTCACTTTACCCTTATATATATTACTACATGTCTATTTTTCTTCCTATGTATTTGTGTATTGGACAAATGAATAAATAAACAAACAAACAAATAAATAAATCTGAATTTTTATGACATGGCCATTGGGCCATTGGTTGTAAGTGTGGAAAACAATCAATGGCCTTTTTTCACTGCCACTGAAACTCTGAGTGGTCACTAAATGAATAGTTATAAGTTGAGGACTACCTGTAACATGCTTCTTGGAAAAGATAGAATACGGACACAGGGAGAAAGAGAATACGGGTGGCGCAGTGGTTATAGTGCAGCACTGCAGGCTACTTCAGGTAACTGCTAGCTGTGGTTCAGCAGTTCAAATCTCACCACCGGCTCAAGGTTGACTCAGCCTTCCATCCTTCCGAGATGGGTAAAATAAGGACCCAGATTGTTGGGGGCAATATGCTGATTCTGTAAACCGCTTAGAGTTGTGAAGTAGTATATAAGCCTAAATGCTAAATGGTTTAATAGAAATATTTCTAACATTTTTAAACCCAAACTATTTTCAAAATGTTAAGATCTGAACTTTAGATATTGTATTATTGTAGAAAGAAGTGTAATCTCTTGAAGTTTGCACCTAGACAGTAGGTTTAGCAGCATTTATTCTGAAAGTTTCATAATCTTATTGCATACAGTATAATGGCTAACGTAGACTGCTTATTGCAGTATTTGTCAACTTCAACCAGAGATGTGTGGGCTTCAATTCCCAGAATTCTCTAGCATGCTGGCTGGGGAATTCTGGGAATTGGAAGTCCATACATCTTTAAATGCTTGAGTTTGAGAAACACCAGCTGAGAGCCTTGCTGGTATAAATTTTTTAGTTTCTCCAACATAAAATAAAAACAATACATAACTTCAAACACAGCATCAGTGCTTATAATCAAACATATACAATTTTTTTCTTTTTTCTTATGATCATTCAATGGCTCTTTTATCTCTTTCCTCCTATAAAGGACTCTATAAGCTTATACAGCATTATAAATTATTAAACCTCTAAGAAAGTATCTTTTCTCCATCTAACAATGAAACATTGCAACAACCTATACATTCTGCCACAGAACCTATACATACTGCCACAGAACTACATCCAACCAAAGATGATAACCCCCTAGAAATCATATGGGTCAACATAAAAGAAAAAAAGAGCAACACCACAATTGGAGTATACTACAGACCACCCAACCAAACAGACACAATGGATGACCTCTTCACATGCCAACTAACAGACATATGCAACAAACACAGCACGACAATAATGGGGGACTTCAACTACCCAGACATCAACTGGAAAACTAACTCAGCACCAAGCGGAAAGTCTGCCAAATTTCTTTCCAGTCTAGCTGACAACTTTCTAACCCAAAAAGTTGAAACAGGAACCAGAGGGAATGCTATATTAGACCTAATACTAACAAACAGGGAAGAAACAATAGAGGGAACAGAAGAAGAAGGGAAACTGGGAGAGAGCGACCACGTCATCCTCAAATTCAACATAGTGCAATCACTAGCTACTACAGTGGTCCCCCGATCATTGCGAGGGTTCCGTTCCAGGACCCCTCGCAATGACCGGTTTTTCACGAAGTAGCGCTGCGGAAGTAAAAACACTATCTGCGCATGCGCAGATGGTGTTTTTACTTCCGCCGCAGCAGCGAGGAGCCGAAGATTGGGGTTTCCCCACCGCCCACGCAAACTCCTCGCTGCCGCTCGCCCGCCCTTTGCCCGCCCACGCCGTTCGCTCGCGCCGCTTCCCAGCTGAGTCCTGAAGACAATTCGCTTCAGGACTCAGCTGGGAAGCGGCGCGAGCGAACGGCGTGGGCGGGCGAAGGGCGGGCGAGCGGCAGCGAGGAGTTTGCGTGGGCGGTGGGGAAACTCCTCGCTGATGCCCGCCGCTCGCCCTCCCGCCAGCAAGAGGGAGAAGACCTAGGGAAGCCGCCCAGCAGCTGATCTGCCTGGCGCCATCTACGCATGCATGCCCATAGAAAAAAGGGCGCGCATGCGCAGATGGTGTTTTTACTTCCGGGTTGCAAAATCGCCATATAGCCGTTTCGCAATGATCGGGATCGCAATACCCGGGGGATCACTGTATACCCAACACCACTACAGTCCCAGACTTCAGAAAAGCGGACTTTAACAAGCTCAGAGCGAACCTTGAACAATGCCCCTGGAACGAACTCTTAGAAGGAAAAACCACTCAGGAAGCCTGGGTGATCCTAAAAAACAGCATCATAGACGCCCAAAACAACGCAATCCCCATGAAAAGGAAAAACAGGAGAACCAAAACTAAACCTGCATGGCTAAACAAAGCCCTCGCAGATGACATAAAAGGAAAAAAAGCTAAGTACAAACAATGGAAAGAAGGACTCATAACCAAAGCGGAATATCAGCAAACAGCCAGTTCCTGCAAACAAAAAATAAAAACAGCAAAGGCACAATATGAACAACACCTTGCAGCGGAAGTCAAAGACAACAAAAAAAAGATTCTTCCAACACATCAACAATAAGAAGAAAATCAAAGAAACAATCGTCACACTAAAAAACGAAGAGGGTAGAGAAATCACAGACAGCAATGACCAAGCACAGCTACTCAACGCCTACTTTGCATCAGTCTTCACACAAAAGGGAACCTCCCTTCAACCAATCTCCAATTTAACTGCAACAAACTGCCCCAGAACCGAACTCAACATAGACAAAAGCACAGTGAGGGACTACCTGAGGGAACTCAACGAATACAAATCACCAGGGCCAGACGGACTTCACCCCAAAGTCCTAAAAGAACTGGCAGACACCATAGCGCAGGGGTCTCCAACCGCCGGTCCGCGGACCGGCACCGGGCCGCTGGGGGTTTTCAGCCGGTCCGCGGCGCCAGGGCCCCCTCGGCCTTTCCGCGCTGCCCACCACCCGCCCGATTTGCCCCCTCTGCTCCTCTGCCACCTCCTGCCTTTCACCGCAGCTCCTCCCGCACCCGGAACGCACGCCCTGCCCGCCTCACATTTGCCGAGAGGACTTTCGCCCCGGGCTCTCAGCAAGGGGGCTGCATGAGAGGCGGGGCCGGCGGAAGGTGATATTCAATGTCGGGGGCGCACGGGCGGTCTTGCGCGCGCTCCCTATCTCCCTGCTAGCCCACTCGGAATACTGTATTCAAAATAAGAAAAGCCTTCGCCGGCAAAGGCTTTTCTTATTTTGAATACGTATTCCGAGTGGGCTAGCAGGGAGATAGGGAGCGCGCGCAAGACCGCCCGTGCGCCCCCGACATTGAATATCACCTTCCGCCGGCCCCGCCTCTCATGCAAACCCCCTTGCTGAGAGCCCGGGGCGAAAGTGCTCTCGGCAAATGTGAGGCGGGCAGGGCGTGCGCGCGTCACCGCTGAGAAGAACGGAGAGAGAACGAGAGTGAGTGAAAGCAACAGACAGCAAGATAGAGAGAAAGTGAGAAATTGAGAGTGAGAGAAAGGGGGGGAGAGAAAGAGATAGCAAGAGAGAGAGAACAAGAGAGAGAAAGAGCGTGAGAAACAAAACAAGAGAGAAAGAGAGAGAGAGAGAAAGCAAAAGAGACAGAAAGAAAACAAGAGAGAGAAAGTGAGAAGAAGAGAGAGAAAGAGGGGGAGAGAGAGAGAAAGAGAGAGGGGGGAGAGAGAGAAAGAGAGGGAGAAAGAGAGGGAAAGGGGGGAGAGATAGCAAGAGAGGGAGAGAGAAAGAGAGAGGGAAAGGGGGAGAGAGGGGGGAGAGAAAGAGGAGATAAAGGAAGAGGAGAGAGAGAAAGGAAGAGAAAGAAAGAAAGAGGGATAGAAAGAGAGAGAGAGTGAGAGATGCTCAGTGAGCCTTTCTTTGAAGTTGCCTTTCTTTCTTTCTTTCTTTCTTTCTTTCTTTCTTTCTTTCTTGCTTGCTTGCTCTTTTTCTTTCTCTCTTTTACCTTTCCTTCCTCTATTTCTTTTCTTTCTCCTTCCTACCTTCTTCCCTCCCTCCCTCCAGTCCTTCCTCTCTTACTCTCCCCTTTCATAAGTTTCCTTGCTTCCTTCCTCTGTTCCTGTCCCTTCCCTCTTTCCTTCTTTCTTCCTTCCTTCCTTCCTTTCCTCCCTTCCTTTCCTCCCTCCATTTCTTGCTTTCCTTTTCCTTCCTCCCTTCTTTCCTCCCTCATTCCCTTCTTTCACTCCTTCCTCTCTTACTCTCCCCTTTCACACCTTTCTTTGCTTCTTTGCACCCTTCTTCTGTTCCTGTACCTTCCCTCTTTCCTTCCTTCCTTCCCACCCTCCGTCCATTCATTCACCCATTCCTCTCTTGATCGCCCCTTTTACGGCGCCGCTGACAGCTATCTCCCCCCCCCCCTCCGGGCCATGGAAAACTGGTCTAGTTGAAAGCCGGTCCCTGGTGCAAAAAAGGTTGGGGACCTCTGCCATAGCGGAACCACTCCTCCTCATCTACCAAATATCCTGGATCACTGGAGACCTACCGGAAGACTGGAAGCGAGCTGACATAGTCCCCATCCACAAAAAAGGCAAAAAGACCGACCCAGGTAACTACAGACCAATCAGTCTGACCTCTATACCTGGAAAAATACTGGAGAAAATAATCAAAAAACAACTTACCCACTTCCTAGAAACAAACAAGATCATATCCAATAGCCAGCACGGATTCATCAGAAACAAATCATGCCAAACCAATCTCATATCATTTTTCAACACCATAACCAAGTCAGTTGACCAACGCAACTCAGTGGACCTCATATACTTGGACTTCAGTAAGGCTTTCGATAAAGTCGACCACAATCTCCTAATCCACAAACTAGAAAAAAATGGAGTAGATTACTACACATGTAGATGGATAAACAGTTGGCTGACCAACCGCACCCAACGAGTTGTCCTCAACGGCACCAAATCCACATGGAAAAAAGTAGACAGTGGAGTACCACAGGGCTCTGTCCTGGGTCCTGTACTCTTTAACATCTTCATCAACGACCTGGACGAGGGAATAAAAGGGGAACTAATAAAATTTGCAGATGACACCAAGCTGGCGGGGGTAGCCAACACCCTTGAGGACAGGCTCAGAGTACAAGAAGACCTAGACAGACTATCACAGTGGGCCCATACCAACAAAATGAGGTTCAACACCGACAAATGCAGAGTCCTCCACCTCGGCAAAAAGAACCCTAGACATACATACAGCCTGGGAGATACCCCACTCAGCAGTAGTGACTGCGAAAGAGATCTTGGAGTCTTGGTGGACAATCAACTAAACATGAGTCAGCAATGTGCAGCAGCAGCCAAAAAAGCCAACTCAATCCTAAGCTGCATCAATAGAGGAATACGCTCCAAGACCAGGGAAGTACTAATACCACTCTACTATGCCCTGGTCAGACCCCACCTGGAGTACTGCATCCAATTTTGGTTACCTCACTACAAAAAAGACATCGAAACTCTGGAGAAGGTGCAAAAAAGAGCAACCAAAATGATTAGGGGACTCGAAACCAAGACTTACGAAGAGAGATTGAGAGAACTGGGCATGGACAGCCTAGAAAAAAGAAGGTCTAGAGGGGACATGATAGCAGTTTACAGATACTTGAGGGGTTGCCATGGTGAGGAGGGGGTCTCTTTATTCCCCAGGGCACCAGAGGGCCGGACGAGGAACAATGGTTGGAAGCTGACCAAGGAGAGATTCAACCTGGAAATAAGGAAGAACTTCCTGACGGTCAGAGCGATCAACCAATGGAACTGCCTGCCAGGGGTGGTGGTGAACTCCCCAACTCTGGACACCTTCAAGAGGAGATTGGACTTCCATTTGGCTGGGGTGCTGTAGGGTTTCCTGCTCAGGAAGGGGGTTGGACTCGATGACCTAACGGTCCCTTTCAACTCTATTAATAAAATTAAAATTAAAAAAAATTCATAAAATCTCATTAATTCGCATCTTAATTTAATCTTACATATCTGCAGTGAAGGGTTGCAAAAAAATTTTACTACCACACTGTGGGCATAGCTTATTTTGTGGGTGTGGCTTGCCGGTCATGTGACCAGGTGGGAGTAGCTTGACAATAGTGTGACGGGGTGGCTTAAAGGTCATGTGACTGGCTTAAAGGAGGCCAACTTGATGTCACTCAAGTCAAGGGTTTGGGTTAGAGTTAGGGTTCTCCTCGCCTCAAAGAGATTTCCTTATCTATTTACTATTACTGACCATCCAAAATAAACTATTTAATCTTATGTATATATGCCATATGTGTACATACATATTACACACATGCACACAAAAATATACATTATGTACTATATAAACTGTATGTATACATACGCACGCACAGCTCTTCTAAAATTATACACATTCAACCTCATTTACTGTGAACAGTACCCAGAGACAAGAAGGGGGGGAAGAAAAAAAATTCAAACTTTTTCTACTGGTTCTGCATACCTGATTGTACCCGTAGGAACCCATCACTGTATATCTGTTAAACTAATTAGTCCAATATCTGATCACCAGCTGAGAGTTTTAATGGGCAGAAGCAGAATCAAAGTCACACAGATAAATAAATAAACTAAGTGTTGTGGTTCCGTCTGAGGCCCCTCAGGGAACGGCTGATCTTCTGTCGGTTTCCAGCTCAGAGGGAGAGGCTGAGGAACAGGAGGTGCAGGCAGACGAGGAGGAGGAATCCCAGGCTGAAGAAGAGGGAGGACAGCCAGAGTCCCCCCAGAGGGAGCTCTCCCCAGCAAGCAGCCTGGATTCCTTAGAGGAAAATGCACAAGCCATAATTGATCTGCGACAGAGAAGAGCTACTCAGAGAAGGGATCAATTGGCTAAGTACTTTCAGCATTAAAGAGGCAACAGCTGGGTTTGGGTGTGGTGCTCTTTGGAAAGGCTAAAAGGCAGACCCACCCTTCCTGGCTTGTGGAGTTTTATCTTTGAGAGTCTTGGGACCTGGCTGTGAACTTGGGCGTCTTGGAATCCTGGTTTGTGCCTTTGACTACTGAAACCTTGGGGGTGGGGGTGCCAGCAAGAAGCTTGCTGTATTGTCTGGACATCAGGACTCTGCTGTAAAGTATTATAGCCTGTCTGTTGGGAAGAACAGGTTTTCCTCTGTGTTTATTTTTTCCAGCTATAAAGTACTTTTGCTTTTACCAGAGTGTCTGGCTGTTTTTTCCAGTTGGTGTTGAGGTCTGGGGGAACCCAGACAGAACACTAAGTAAGGCCAGCCTTGCCTTAGAACGTTCTATGATACACCTCATGCATTCTTCATCCTAAGTAAAAGCTTAGCGTTTTGCTACTCAAGTTCAGAGTGAAGAATGAAAAAACTTCAGAAGAGAAGGATTTAGGGGTAGTGATTTCTGACAGTCTCAAAATGGGTGAGCAGTGTGGTCGGGCGGTAGGAAAAGCAAGTAGGATGCTTGGCTGCATAGCTAGAGGTATAACAAGCAGGAAGAGGGAGATTGTGATCCCCTTATATAGAGCGCTGGTGAGACCACATTTGGAATACTGTGTTCAGTTCTGGAGACCTCACCTACAAAAAGATATTGACAAAATTGAACGGGTCCAAAGACGGGCTACAAGAATGGTGGAAGGTCTTAAGCATAAAACGTATCAGGAAAGACTTAATGAACTCAATCTGTATAGTCTGGAGGACAGAAGGAAAAGGGGGGACATGATCGAAACATTTAAATATGTTAAAGGGTTAAATAAGGTTCAGGAGGGAAGTGTTTTTAATAGGAAAGTGAACACAAGAACAAGGGGGCACAATCTGAAGTTAGTTGGGGGAAAGATCAAAAGCAACGTGAGAAAATATTATTTTACTGAAAGAGTAGTAGATCCTTGGAACAAACTTCCAGCAGACGTGGTTGGTAAATCCACAGTAACTGAATTTAAACATGCCTGGGATAAACATATATCCATTGTAAGATAAAATACAGGAAATAGTATAAGGGCAGACTAGATGGACCATGAGGTCTTTTTCTGCCGTCAGTCTTCTATGTTTCTATGTTTCTATGAAGGAATAAAGAAAGTAACTTACCACCTTGTTCATCCTATGATGTGGATTCCCAAAGACCATCGCACATTTTGATAAGACGCAAACCCACATGCACAGCTTAAGAAATGCCACTCATTGCAATGCATTTATGCTTAATGTTTCAAAACTGCTGAAAGCCGGAGGAAACCTCAGTGCAGGCTCTTTCGGAGACCGGTTAATAAAGCTCCATCTGCAAGCCGCACTTAAAGCCATACCAAACCTTGCTACCAACCAGAATCCGGTAAGCATTGAAAGGAGACCTTGTCCTCCCTTTCTAAAATTAATAGCCACAGTGAGATCTTTGCCATGGGAATGAATGTATGTATTTATAACATTTCCTCCAGCAGTCTTCTGCAAAGCACAGGCCGTTGGAAAAAGCTTACCCCTCCCTTTAAAAATGGGAAAGAAAATTCCGCCGCACATCTGGTTTTTGTATTGGGAGGGAGAGCGCTCCATCTTTCTTTTCTTTTAATAACTTGACCTGTTTTGTTTCTGACAAAAGGATGCTGTGTCTCTTTGGATTCATTCCAAGCACAGATGAGGTCAGCATGAGAGAGAGAGAGAGAGAGAAAGGGAAGGAGAGAGAGAGAGAGAGAGAAAAAAAAAGCCCAATTCTCACAGCTGGATGTCCACCAGCAATCTGAACAAACTATTTCGGTTGTCATTCGCCTTAAACAAGACCTAAGTATTGCCCATAAGATCATATGCTGCAACGTCCTGCCTGTCGGCGACTACTTCAGCTTCAACCACAACAACACAAGAGCACACAACAGATTTAAACTTAATATTAACCGCTCCAAACTTGACAGTAAAAAATATGACTTCAGTAACCGAGTTGTCGAAGCGTGGAACTCATTACCGGACTCCATAGTGTCATCCCCAAACCCCCAACACTTTACCCTTAGATTATCTACGGTTGACCTATCCAGATTCCTAAGAGGTCAGTAAGGGGCGAGTACAAGTGCACTAGAGTGCCTTCCGTTCCCTGTCCTATTGCTCTCCTATATCTCCTATATACCTTTCCTCTATTCCTATATCTCTTCTTCTATTCTTTCATTGATATATTCTATTCCTATATCTTCTTTTCTATTATTTCTTAGATATATTTTACTATGAGTATCTCCTCTATTACCTTCATCATGTATTTTACTATGTGTATATTGATATATACCCACTAAAACCCTCATTGTGTATTGGACTTTTATATCCTTTCTTTATATATAATAACTCATGTCTATCCTCTTCAATATGTATTGTGCATTGGACAAAATAAATAAATAAATAAATAAAATAAATAAATTTCAATCAGAATCGAATACAGTCCGATTCCTTGTTGCAACAATTGTGGGTTGAGGACCGCAATCTTGCAATTTTTTACTCCTGACATCTGAATAACTTCTATTTCATGTCCTTGCAAGAATGTGTGCGTATTTGTATACATCCACACCAGCAGGTTAGTCTCAAGTTAGCTCACTATCAATTTAAACAAGGAAAAGCAATAAAAAACATATCTCCGGGACCGCCTTCTGCCACATGAATTCCAGCGACCGGTCAGGTCCCACAGAGTTGGCCTTCTCCGAGTCCCTTCGACGAAACAATGTTGCCTGACGGGACCCAGGGGAAGAGCCTTCTCTGTGGTGGCCCCGACCCTCTGGAATCAACACCCCCCCCGGAGATTAGAACTGCCCCCACCCTCCTTGCCTTTCGCAAACTTCTCAAAACCCACTTCTGTCATCAGGAATAGGGAAATTGATTCCCCTGGGCCGTTGCACTTTATGTATGATTGTTCTTTGTATTAAGGGTCTTAAATGTGTTTTAATTTTTGGATTTGTATTGTTACTTGTTGTAAGCCGCTCCAAGCCTCTGGAGAGGGACAGCATACAAATCTAATAAATAAGTAAAATAAAATACCAAAGACCCCGGGTGGTGCAGCAGGTAGAGTGCTGTACTGCAAGCCACTGAAGCTGACTGTAGATCTGTAGGTCAGCGGTTCAAATCTTATCACCGGCTCAAGGTTGACTCAGCCTTCCATCCTTCCGAGGTGGGTAAAATGAGGACCCGGATTGTGGGGGCAATAGCCTAGCTCTGTTAAAAAACTGCTAGCGAGTCTTCGGAGAGGGGCGGCATACAAATCCAAGTAATAAATAAATAATAAATAAATGCTGGCTCTGTTAAAAAGTGCTATTGCTAACATGTTGTAAGCCGCCTTGAGTCTAAGGAGAAGGGCGGCATAAAAATTGAATGAATGAATGAATGAATGAATGAATGAATGAATGAATGAATGAATGAATGAATAAAATAAAATAATAAAATAATAAAATAAAATAAAATAAAATAAAATAAATAGCCAAACAGGAACTAAACTGCTAATTGGAGTATTCATTACTGCCACTGTCTATTATTGGATTGCAACTATGGTGGATGCCCTCGTGGCTATCAGGCAGTGAAGGGCTACCAAAGTTTTTGCTACCACACTGTGGGCGTGGCTTATTCATTTTCTTTGAACATCTTTCAGTGCAAATTGGGTGCTCTGGGATGGAGCTCCATTTTTGCTACCCCACTGCATTTCCCCCTCCCCCCGCCGTCCGGGCAGCAGCCCACCCCTGCTATCAAGACACACAAAATGTGTTGGAATTCAGGCAATGGATGTCCAAGCGCCGCCTCTATGTTGGTTGAGATAGGCAGGATTCCCTTGGGTACCATTTGTTTGGGGTCAAGGGAAAGGGAGGGTTTTGCCTTCTCTTTCTGCTCAAGATCACCATGGTTAATTGGTGGGCCACTATGTGACACAGAGTGCTGGACTCGATGGACTTTTGGCCCGATTCAGCATGGCTCTTCTTGTATGTTCCTATGTTCTTAACTTCTGGCAAAGAGGCCAGCTCATGGAGCTGAGCTCGTGTGTAATCCTGACTGCATTCCAATCCTTTCATCAGCCCATCATGCATAAGTCTAAATGTCCTTCCGCAGCTGGAAAGGACAATCATTGGAGAAAATGATCATAAGTACCTTATCTGTTTAAGCACTTTGGTCAGAAGGACATAAACATAACATACATTATCTTTAGCCACCCTTATCTTTAGCAATGCACCGTTTTGCCTATGAGGAGCCCTGGTGGCACAGTGGTTAGAGTACAGTACTACAGGCTACGTCTGCTGACTACTATCTACCTGCAATTTGGCAGTTCGAATCTCACCAGGCTCAAAGTTGACTCAGACTTCCATCCTTCCAAGGTGGGTAAAATGGAGATCCAGATTGTTGGGGGTAATAGGCTGACTCTAAAGATCTTAGAGAAGGATGTAAAGCACTGTAAAGTGGTGTACAAGTCTAATTGATAAGTGCTAGTGCTATGAAGTTGGAAATGAGTTCAAAATGACCTTGGGGCTTTTATAGTCATGCCCTCATCACCTCGAGGTTCGACTACTGTAACGCTCTCTACATGGGGCTACCTTTGAAAAGTGTTCGGAAACTCCAGACCATGCAGAATGCAGCTGCGAGAGCAATCATGGGCTTCCCTAGATATGCCCATGTTACACCAACACTCTGCAGTCTGCATTGGTTGACGATCAGTTTCCGGTCACAATTCAAAGTGTTGGTCATGACCTATAAAGGCCTTCATGGCATCGGACCAGAATATCTCCGGGACCGCCTTCTGCCGCATGAATCCCAGTGACCGATTAGGTCCCACAGAGTTGGCCTTCTCCGGGTCCCGTCGACTAAACAATGCTGGCTGGCGGGACCCAGGGGAAGAGCCTTCTCTGTGACGGCCCCAACCCTCTGGAACCAGCTCCCCCCAGAGATTAGGATTGCCCCCACCCTCCTTGCCTTTTGTAAACTCCTTAAAACCCACCTCTGCTGTTAGGCATGGAGGAACTGAGATATCTCCCAGTTCTGATTTTTAAACAATGGGGTTTTTTAGGCTTTTAATGTTAGATTTATTATTATAGACTTTTAATATTAGATTTGTCATTATATACTGTTGTTATCACTGTTGTGAGCCGCCCAAGTCTGCGGAGAGGGGCGGCATACAAATCTAATTAATAATAATAATAATAATAATAATAATAATAATAATAATAATAATAATAATAGCTTGGTGCTTCTTGGAATCTTGGAATGACGTTCCCCATATTCTTACTCAAAGGATCCAACTCTACAGGGTTATGTATTGGGAACAACGTAATTCCAATCCAGGAAGTACACAACATCTTCCCAGCAACTTTATCATTGATTCCCAATAGAAAGCCACTGAATATGTCATAGGAAGATGTATAATAATGACCCCACAAAAAAGGGTGCCAAACTTTGAATGACCAGCAATGGACAATCCTGAGTAGGATTCGCACCTCACAAACAGCATCTGCCAAGACTTTGTATAAATGGGGCACAGTATCCTTGGTGTAACTATGAGGTCCCACATCAAATGGTAGATCACATAATTCACATTGTAATTGGCTGTAAGCTGAGGGCATATACGGGTCCGATTTAAAAAAAATATAAACAATGCTGCGTTTCAATGGTTAGATGGCCGGGACATTGGTATTTAAACGTAGCTCTTTTTAACATTTATCTTTTTTTGTGTTTTTCCAATTTAGATGAAATGTGAATACATATCACTAGGCCATGTATGATATGCTATATTCTAAATCAGGGCTGTCGGACTTGGTCCTATTGTTGGTAGTATTAGGATTGTGTTTGCCCTTGTGGGGGGAGGCAGGATGGGTGTGGCTGACTGTTGGTCCTTTACTGTCTCCAGGAAAGCCTCGTGGGACAACTCAGAACCTGTCGCAGGCCGGCGTACTGGGCCGTACTGGGTCAAACCAGTAGCATTTTACCCCTGGTTTAAAAGTACAATAATTGTAAGCGCTGTACATGTAATAAAATGAAGCAAGCAAAGTAAATCTAAGCTATTAAGTTTGTCCAACTATAACAAGTTTAGTTAAGTTTATTTTATGGGAAAATAATGATAATGAAAACCACCACAAATTGCCAACAATTATCATAATATATTAATATGTACTGTATGTCCACATGTGTATGTGAATTCCTCTCTGTGTGTCTCTAATGCTGAAAAAGTATTTGTTTTTCTATGTATGCACTCTGCTCCAGCAAATGTGAAATAGTGAAGAGTTTAGGTGTTAGTTGCTAAAACTACTAGCAAACTCTTCTTTCCCATGCATCAATGCTATTGCCTAACCCAGGGGTAGGCAAAGTTGGTTCTTCTATGACATGTGGACTTCAACTCCCAGAATTCCTGAACTAGCATGATTGGCTCAGGAATTATGGGTGTTGAAGTCCAGAAGTCATGGAAGAGCCAACTTGCCTACCCCTGGCCTAACCCAATAATGAAACATCTGCAGGAAGAGAAACATAGAAGATTGACGGCAGAAAAAGACCTCATGGTCCATCCAGTCTGCCCTTATACTATTTCCTGTATTTTATCTTAGGATGGATATATGTTTATCCCAGGCGTGTTTAAATTCACTTACTGTGGATTTACCAACCACGTCTGCTGGAAATTTGTTCCAAGCATCTACTTCTCTTTCAGTAAAATATTTTCTCACATTACTTCTAATCTTTCCCCCAACTAATCTCACATTGTGCCCCCTTGTTCTTGTGTTCACTTTCCTATTAAAATCACCCCCCTCCTGAACCTTACTGAACCCTTTAACATATTTAAATGTTTCAATCATGCCCCCCCTTTCCCTTCTGTCCTCCAGACTATACAGATTAAGTTTATTCAGTCTTTCCTGATACGTTTTATGCTTAAGACCTTCCACCATTTTTGTAGCCCGTCTTTGGACCCATTCAATTTTATCGATATCTTTTTGTAGGTGAGGTCTCAAGAACTGAACACAGTATTCCAAATGTGGTCTCACCAGCACTCTATGCAGCGGAATCCCAATCTCCCTCTTCCTGCTTGTTATGCCTCTAGCTATGCAGCCAAGCATTCTACTTGCTTTCCCTACCGCCTGACCGCACTGCTCACCCATTTTGAGACTGTCAGAAATCACTACCCCTAAATCCTTCTTTTCTGAAATTTTTGCTAACACAGAATTGCCAATACAATACTCAGATTGAGGATTCCTTTTGCCCAAGTGCATTGTTTTACATTTGGGAAGTAGATAGCAGAAATAACGCCAAGAAGGCGACAATCGAGAAAAAAAGGCTTCTAAAATGGAAATCAAAATGCACAGGATGTACAGAAAGTCTTTGACAACGAACACATTTGAAGGAGGGGAGGGTTGCTCCTACCTCCTGCTACCAGTGCGCTGTGCACGCAGCATTGGGGGGGGTCTCACACATGTGCATGCACTATGCACGAACGTGTGTGTGCATCCCCAGCGTGATTTTGCTCCTGCACATGCGCAGAAAGCAAAAATGTGCTGAAATCTTGCCAGGGGGTGCACACGTGCGTGAGATTTTGGCAAATCTAAGTGCCAAAGCCCACTGCAACAATATCGCCAAAAAGGCTTCTAGAGTTGTTAACCTGATCCTACGCAGCTTCTGCTCTGGCAATCTCACGCTACTCACCAGAGCCTACAAAACTTTTGCCAGACCCATCCTTGAATACAGTTCATCTGTCTGGAACCCATACCATATCTCGGACATCAACACCCTTGAAAATGTCCAAAGATACTTCACCAGAAGAGCCCTTCACTCCTCCACTCGAAACAGAATATCCTACGAAAGCAGACTATCAATCCTAGGTCTAGAAAGTTTAGAACTACGTCGCCTAAAACACGATCTAAGTATTGATCACAAGATCATATGCTGCAACGTTCTACCTGTCAATGACTATTTCAGCTTCAAACACAACAACACAAGAGCACGCAACAGATTCAAACTTAATATTAACCGCTCCAAACTTGACTGTAAAAAATATGACTTCTGCAAACGAGTTGTCGAAGCGTGGAACTCATTACCTGACTCAGTAGTGTCAACCCCTAACCCCCAACATTTTTCCCTTAGACTATCCACGATTGACCTCTCCAGGTTCCTTAGAGGTCAGTAAGGGGCGTGCATAAGTGCACCAGTGTGCCTTCCGTCCCCTGTCCATTTGTCTCTCCTTATCTCATTTATCTTTTCCTCCTTTCAAATATGTTCACCTATACTTTTATATCTTTTCTTCTATTCTTTTCTTTACTTATATTATTACATATCTTTCTCTTCAATGTGTATTATGTATTGGACAAAATAAATAAATAAATAAAATAAATAAATAAAATTGTTTGCTTCCACGCCTGCACGGAAGCAAAAAATGGCCAAAATCTCCCCTGCGTGGGCATCCTCTCGTAAGATTTCGCTTCTGCGCAGGAAGCAAAAAATACCAAAACATTAAAGAAAAAAGATATCTAGCACCAATTCTCCCAGCGGAGCTTTAAGCTGATTGGCAGGAAGGTCAGAGGGCCACCCCCACTGCAAACGCAGGATTGGTCGGATTGTAAAAATATGTTCCAAGGCGCCAGAAAAGAAGCTATAGTTCCTAACACCATGGGAAATTTGTCTTCTGCCATGGTTTTAGGTGACCCTGTGAAACAGTTGTCGGTCCGTCCCCCCCAAAAGGATCCCAACCACCAGATTGAGAATCACTGTATAGTCACTTATCAAGAAGAACTTCCTGACGGTCAGAACGATCAACCAGTGGAACAACCTACCAGCGGACATTGTGAACTCCAATACTCTGGACACTTTTAAGAGGAAATTGGACTGCCATTTGGCTAGGATGCTATAGGGTTCCTGCTTAGGCAGGGGGTTGGACTTGACCCGCATGGTCCCTTCCAACTCTAACAATAAATAAATAAAATAAATAAATAAATCCAAAAGAGTAGGTTTTGCTGCTTCGTAAGGAGGCTGGGCTAGAAGATCTCCATGGTCCCTTCCAGTTCATTCATTCTAAACAAATATAGCAAGGATCAACAATGTTGGGGTTTTCCAATAACATCTGGGTGAATTCAAGTTCTTCATTCCTTTCTAGCCAAACAGAAGGCTCCCATAAAGAAATGGAGGATTGTTGTCCTAGGAGGGATCGTGACGGATCATCTTGGAAATTTAATAAACTGGGTCAAGTCTTAAAAACTACAGAACAGCTAGAAATTTAGTCAAAGAAGACATATGCTATGATAATTGTGGGATTCAGAGAGATTGGCTTTGAGAGTCTTAGGACAAAACGTAAGAATTCATAGCTTAATCTACTATGAAGGAAAGAAACTTCACAAAGACGTTTCGTTTTTTAGTTTATAGGTATTAAAATGACCACAGCAATTTGTACAAAATAAAAGATATTACGAGGCATGCCAGAGTATTATTTTCATCTATCGTTCTATCTCGGACGATAGAATGTTTTAGGATTGAACTCCAAAGCTCTAAATTAGCCACTTCATAGAAAAATTGGATCAAGGTCAAATTGGATAGGAAATTACTTGAGTATCAAATAGGCATTGGAGCCATTTCCTGACATATAAATCAAAAGGGGGAGGGGAATGCCCAGGTATTTCAAGCGGAGCATGTTATTTTTTTTATGTCAAGCTTTTTTCTGAAATATTCTTGTCTTTGCTGCTTTTTTCCCCCCCAGGAACAAAATGGATTCTTGAGCTAAGATTTCGGGATAATGACCAACAACAAAAATATGAACAGAGAACCAATATGCCCGAGCCCCTTTATAATGTAACTAATTCATATAATGATAATAATAATAATAATAATAATAATAATAATAATAATAATAATGATAATAATAATAATAATAAACCAAGGCATGTAAACATCAAAACATACCTGGAGGTGTCATGTGTTTTCAATCATTTAGCCACGCGCAATCTGAATGCAACCAAAAACGTAGAGAATTCCAAAGATCAAAAGGACAAGACACCATGGCATTCACTTACCCAAGTGATGGACCCCAAAAACTGTTGGAATAACTTTGGGAGCTTCAGCGTCTGAGGAGATAAAAGCAGAATAACCATGTTGTAGTCAAATCAGAATGGGATCTGGTTTAGAATTCCCTCTTCTGCTGCTATGCCGACACCGTCATCATGCTGTCTCAAAAATCCCATGTCATCTAATTAATTATTACTGCAATAATTGCATTAAATGGAAACAAATTTCAGCCGGAGGGGGGAAGACCTCATTGCTTTAGTGCAGGAAACACACACACACACAAACACACACACACACACACAGAGAAGATCCTCACCCAACAAACTTTATGCCGGATGGAGCTATGAGGTTCACCCGAACAGCAGGGTTGACACTTTCCTCACCTCCTCATTTTCGCAGGGTTTCCCTGCTCCCATCTTCTTCTTTTACCGAAGCCCCCAAGCTGACCTCGGAAGAAGCATCCCTGGCTTTTGGATTCCACAGCTGGATGGAACGTTTCGGTCCTGAACCCACCTGAATTGACACAGCAACTCTTGCCTATCAACAGCGTTCTCTCTCTTGCAATCCAACTGGCCTTGTATCAGTTGCTAGGCAACCGAAGATGGCATATTCGATGAACGAGAGAGGCATTAACATCACAATCCTTTTTTTAAAAAAATCTTGCATTTAGAAGCATTGTGGTCTATCTACCTGTCCTAAATGACCCGATTTGTACTAAATCCATGATGATAGAGATAGATAGATAGATAGATAGATAGATAGATAGATAGATAGATAGATAGATAGATAGATAGATAGATGGGTGAAAGATAGATGAGAGATGAGAGAGAGAGAGAGAGAGAGAGAGAGAGAGAGAGGTGAGAGATAGATAGATAGATAGGCGAGAGATAGATAGATAGATAGATAGATAGATAGATAGATAGATAGATAGATAGATAGATAGATAGATAGATAGATAAATAGATGGGTGAGAGATAGATGAGAGATGAGAGATAGATAGATAGATAGATAGATAGATAGATAGATAGATAGATAGATAGATAGATAGATAGATAGATAGATAGATGGATAGATGGGTGAGAGATAGATGATGGGATTGATGATAGATGATAGATAGATAGATAGATAGATAGATAGATAGATAGATAGATAGATAGATAGATGGGTGAAAGATAGATGAGAGATGAGAGAGAGAGAGAGAAAGAGATAGATAGATAGGTGAGAGATAGATAGGCGAGAGATAGATAGATAGATAGATAGATAGATAGATAGAGACAGACAGACAGACAGACAGACAGACAGACAGACAGACAGACAGACAGACAGGATAAAGAGAAAGAGAGAGAAAGAGAGATAGATGGAGAGATAGATATTTAAGGCAGGATGTTCTGAACAGAAAGCAGAAAGTCTCCCAGAGCAGCCCGAGTGAAACGGATCCTATCCCAAATGTACTGTTCTAATTCTCATCATTTTCATTCGGCTCACTGGAAATCATGTCCAACACATCTGGAGACAAACCAGATTGGAGACCTTTGCTATTGAGGTGAGTGAAGTAAAGACGTTTCGAATCCAATAAGAAGGGAATGTGGAATTTGTGTCCTCCAGCTGTTGCCAAGCTACACTTTGAAATTTCGACAAGTTTCCATTATGATGCAGACGGCTGGGAAGGAAATCACATTTAGTTTTCTCTCTGTACCTCAAGTGGTTATTTATTTTATTTTATTATTTTATTTTACTTCATTAGTTGCATGTGTCATCTTTTTTTCCGGGAACTTAAACCGTTGTACATTATGGGAGAAGAACACAGAACATGGAATAATAGGGTCGGAAGGGAACTTGGAAATCTTCTATTTCATCCCTTCTTCATGCAGGAGATTCTATGATGTTCCAGACTAATGGCTATTCAGTCTCTTATCGAAAACCTCCAGAGATACAGCACCCAAAATTTCTGGAAATAAACCATTCTATGTTTAATGTTTTCACAGCCTGGAAAAAAATTCCTTAGTTTTAGATTGGATCTCTCTTTAATGATCTTCTAGAGTTGTTAACCTGATCCTACGTAGCTTCTGCTCCGGCAATCTCACACTACTCACAAGAGCCTACAAAACTTTTGCCAGACCCATCCTTGAATACAGCTCATCTGTCTGGAACCCATACCACATCTCAGACATCAACCCCCTTGAAAACGTCCAAAGATATTTCACCAGAAGAGCCCTTCACTCCTCCACTCGAAACAGAATACCCTACGAAAATAGACTAACAATCCTGGGTCTAGAAAGCTTAGAACTACGACACCTAAAACACGATTTAAGTAGTGCCCACAAGATCATATGCTGCAACGTCCTACCAGTCAATGACTACTTCAGCTTCAACCGCAACAACACAAGAGCACGCAACAGATTCAAACTTAATACAGTGGTACCTCATCTTACGAACGCCTCTTCTAACGAACTTTTCAAGATATGAACCCGGTGTTTAAGATTTTTTTGCCTCTTCTTCCGAACTATTTTCACCTTACGAACCCAAGCAGCTGCTGCTGGGATGAAGGGGTTTCTTTTTTCCCCCTTTTTTGAAGAAAGAAAAGGGAGGGGCTGCTTGGAGTAGGAAACATTTTGCAGAGAACAAGGTGCTTGCAAAGGCACTGAAACGGTGTCTTTTTAAGAAAGAAAAGGGAGGGGCGCCCCCTTGCCTTTCTTCCTTCCCACTCACCCTTTAGCCTAGCCTTGCTTCTTCCACCCACCCCCTTTAGCTGCTCCTCCCTGCCCTCTGTTCACCTCCCTTCTAAAGTTTGGGATTTTCCTGAAGGATTTGCATGCATTATTTGCTTTTACATTGATTCCTATGGGAAACATTGTTTCATCTTACAAACTTTTCACCTTACGAACCTCCTCCTGGAACCAATTAAGTTCGTATGATGAGGTACCACTGTATTAACCGCTCCAAACTTGACTGTAAAAAATCTGACTTTAATAATCGAGTTGTTGAAGCGTGGAACTCATTACCGGACTCAATAGTGTCAACCCCTAACCCCCAACATTTCTCCCTTAGACTATCCACGATTGACCTCTCCAGGTTCCTAAGAGGTCAGTAAGGGGCGTACATAAGTGCACTAGCCTGCCTTTCGTCCCCTGTCCAATTGTCTTTCCTTTATCTCACTTATCATATATATTTTCTTCCTTTCATAAATCTTCTCCTCTATTTTTACATATTATCTTTATATATATTACTTCATGTCTATTCTCTTCCATATGTATTGTGTATTGGACAAATGAATAAATAAATAAATAAAATAATAATCTTCCACCTATAATTATTTTTTTATCTTGCCCTCAGACAATTTGTAAAATACACTGACCCTCTCTTTTCTGTGACTTAGCCCTTTTTTTCTTAGATTAAACATACCTACTTCCTTCAGTCCTTCAATGTATTGGTGAGAGAACAGATTTCCTTCATTTTATCTTTTTAAGAGGATTATGATAAAGACTGGGGTTGAAAAATAGGGTCACCCACTGAGTTTTATAGTCTAGTGTGGTCCCGAATCCTAATTTTTACACCATTTTAACAAGTTCTTAACACCAATATATATAAGCCAAAAACCACTCAGTCATCACAAAATCTCTAGAACTGTAAAGCATACAAACTTGAAACTCGGCACATATGTTCCACTTGGCTTCTAGGTGCTTGCTAAGAAAGGGTTTTTCAAAATGACCACCAAATCATTAGTATTTTTCATACAGTATTATATTAACATGCTCTGATGCTAAGGAGTTAGGCGTTCTACTCCCCCTCCCCACCTGAAAAGAACTCTGTTCCAACTGCAAACTGCCTTATATTAATATGCTCTGATGCTACCCTTCACTAAACCGGGCATGGCTAGTGTGTGACTCATCTGGCCTGCAGGCTGGCAGTTTAGACATTCTACTCTCCCTCCCCACCTGAAAAGAATTCTGTTCCAACTGCAAACTGCCTTATATTAACATACTCTGATGCTACCCTTCACTAAACTCTGAAAAGAACTCTGTTCCAACTGCAAACTGCCTTATATTAATATGCTCTGATGCTACCCTTCACTAAACCGGGCATGGCTAGTGTGTGACTCATCCGGCCTGCAGGCTGGCAGTTTAGACATTCTACTCTCCCTCCCCACCTGAAAAGAACTCTGTTCCAACTGCAAATTGCCTTATATTAACATACTCTGATGCTACCCTTCACTAAACTGGGTATGGCTAGTGTGTGACTCATCCGGCCTGCAGGCTGGCAGTTTAGACATTCTACTCTCCCTCCCCATCTGAAAAGAACTCTGTTCCAACTGCAAACTGCCTTATATTAACATGCTCTGATACTAAAGAGTTACATATTCTACATACATTATTCTATTAATTGGCTTAGAAATGTTTTATATTGTATCTTTTTATCGAAATGTTGTGAGCCGCCCCGAGGCCACGGAGAGGGGCGGCATATAAGTCCAATTAATAATAATAAAAAGCTTTAAGTGTCAATGTATCAAGCCCAATCATAATTACTTAACTACTTAATTTTAAAGCTGTAGCTGTCAATTTATTAAGCCCAATCACTTAGTTTCATAGCGAAGCATGGTAATCTAGTTACTAGTATCCTCTAAAATAATGTTGATTTCATTCTTTCTTTCAAAACTGAGCCACCTCTGAGTTACATTCCTTTCAACATCCTGCAGTATTCCAAGGCCACATTTGGAATACAGTGTTCCCTTGATTTTCGTGGGTTCGAACTTCGCGAATAGCCTATACCACGGTTTTTCAAAAAATATTAATTAAAAAAGACTTTGAGGGTTTTTTTCTATACCACGGTTTTTCCTCCCCAATGACATCATATGTCATCGCCAAACTAATAATTTTTGCAAATAAATAACAAAAAAATAATTATTATTATTGTTAATAAATAATTATGTTTATAAATATCAGGATCACTAAGTGTCTTATTCAACGGTGAGTACCAGTAATAATGATGAGTAAATGATTGTTAAGGGAATGGGAAATGGTAATTTAGGGGTTTAAAGTGTTAAGGGAAGGCTTGTGATACTGTCCATAGCCAAAAATGGTGTATTTACTTCCGCATCTCTACTTCGCGGAAATTCGACTTTCGCGGGCGGTCTCGGAACACATCCCCCGCGAAAATCGAGGGAACACTGTACTGCATTCAGTTTTGAATGTACAGTATAAAGGATGTAAAAAGGAGGTTGAGATTCTAGAAAGAATGCAGAGAAGAGCAACAAAAATAATTAGGGGACAGGAGGCTAAAACATGTAAAGAATAGTTGCAGGAACTGGATATGTCTGGTTTAATAAAAAGAAGGACCAGGGGAGACATGACAGCAATATCTCAGGGGTTGCCACAAAGAAGAGGGAGTCAAGCCATTTTCCAAAGCACCTGAGGGTAGAACAAGAAGCAATGGGTGGAAACTAATCAAGGAGAGAAACAACTTATTTATTTATTTATTTGTTTATTTATTTAATTTGTCATACAAATATAGTATTGCATTGTAATATGTTTAACATAATATAAGTATAAAGTAGAGATAGAAAAGATAAAAAAGACATTAGGACAGGAACGGTAGGCACAAAGATGCAATTATGCACACCCTCTTAGAAAAGGGGAGAGGTCTATTGTAGACAACCTAAGATTGAAAATTTTGGGATTGGGGGAAGAAACAACAGAGTCCAGTAGTGAATTCCAGGCGTTGACCACTCTATTGCTGAAATCATATTTTCTGCAGTCTAGTTTGGAGCGTTTTACATTTAGTTTGTATCTATTGCATGCTCTTGTGTTGTTGTTGTTAAAGGTGAAGTAGTCACTAACAGGGAGTACATTGTGTTGTATGATTTTATGAACAACAGTTAAATCAGTTAGGAGGCGGCATAGCTGTAAATTTTGTAAACATAGTTTAGAAAATTCCTAAACTTAGAACTAAGAGAAATTTCCTGACAGTTAAAACAATTAATCAGTGGAACAGCTTGCCTCCAGAAGTTGTGAATGCTCCAACACTGGAAGATTTTAAGAAGATGTTGGATAACCATTTATCTGAAGTGGTGTAGGGTTTCCTGCCTAAGCAGGGGGTTGGACTAGAAGACCTCCAAGGTCCCTTCCAACTCTTGTTATTCTATAATCCTTTCTTCTTGTTGCATCCCACCTTCAGAGCTAAAAGCTTTACTGGCAGACATCCTGGCTATTTTGACTTAATCTTGGTTGACATTTTGGCATTCCACAAGACCTCTGTTGCAAACCTGGTCCCCAATGGAAAAATAAGAATAAAAGGATGGAATGTGAGCGCTGACCTTGGAGAAACTATGCTGGAACAATTACACAAACATTTAAGTCCAGGAATAAAGAAAACATTAGAAAGAAACTCAATCTTGTTCTTTCTTAACTCCCTAAGGCAGTGTTTCCCAACCTTGGCAACTTGAAGATATTTGGACTTCAACTCCCAGAAGTCCCCAGCCAGCATTTGCTGGCTGGGGAATTCTGGGAGTTGAAGTCCAAATATTTTCAAGTTGCCAAGGTTGGGAAACACTGCCCTAAGGTACCAGATATAAGAAAGAGAATAAGAGGGAACAGGGAAGCACAACCAAGTTATCATGATTTTCTTAATACAGTGTTCCCTCACTTTTCGCGGGGGATGCGTTCTGAGACTGCCCGCGAAAGTCAAATTTCCGCGAAGTAGAGATGCGGAAGTAAATACACTATTTTTGGCTATGAACAGTATCACAAGCCTTCCCTTAGCACTTTAAACCCCTAAATTACAATTTCCCATTCCCTTAGCAACCATTTAGATTATTACTCACCATGTTTATTTATTAAAGTTTATTTAAAAATATTTATTAAAGGCGGATGAAAGTTTGGCAATGACATATGACATCATCGGGCAGGAAAAACCATGTTATAGGGGGGAAAACTGCGAAGTATTTTTTAATTAATATTTTGAATAACCGTGGTATAGACTTTTCGCAAAGTTCGAACCCGCAAAAATCGAGGGAACACTGTACCGCCTCTATCAACAAAGGGTAGTTTTAGTATTTTTTAAGAAGTCTGTTTCCTGATCTGGCCTACTTTGGAGGCTGACAGAGAAAGATCAACCATAGTGTATGGAGATTTTTAGTCATCCAGGTCATTGTTGAACCAAAGGTACTTTTTAAAAAACCAGATGGACTTTCTTGTTTTTGGGTGGAAGTGGCGCTGGCGGCATTTATGCTTCTGGCAGCACCCGTTTGCCTAGCTACCCAGCCTGAGGCGGGGGGGCGACCCAAGAAAGAGAGCGCGGGAAATGCGAAGCAAATTGTCACCCCAGCGAGCAACACTGGTAAGGTTGTAAGTCGAGGACTTAACAGTTCACTTGAACGATGATGATTTTTCAAGCCACTCCCACCTGGTCACATGGCTGGCAAGCCACTCACATGACCATTAAGCCACACCCACAAATTAAGCCACACCCACAATTTTGGCTGCCCATTACTGGGTGAACTCCTGTTACTTGCCCCATCTTTGACTCTTCTAGCAGTTCGAAAGCATGAAAATGCGAGTAGATAAATAGGTACCACTCAGGGGTGTGCAGCAGGTGCTCTGTCCTGGTAGGAATTTCCAGGACGGTGTGCAGCTGTGCACCCCTGATGTTCCCCTGCATGAGATTTGGCTTTGCGCATACACAGCAAGCGAAATCTTGTGTGAGGACGCTCCTGCGAGTGAGATTTCGGCGATTTTCGGTGACTTTTTGCTTCTGTGCATACGAGGAAAGAAAAATATAGCCGAAAATCACCAAAATAATAATAATAAGGGTTTTTAGTTGTTTTATTATTGGATTCTTATATTCTGTTTTTTATCATTGTTGTTAGCCTACGGAGAGGGGCGGCATACAAATTCAATAAGTAAGTAAGTAAGTAAGTAAGTAAGTAAGTAAGTAAGTAAGTAAATAAGTAAGTAAATAAATAAAATCTCACTTGCACAAGCGTCCTCAGACAAAATTTCACTTGCTGCGCATGCGCAGAAGCCAAACCTCATCCAATAGTGTGATTGGAATGCACCAAAATCAGGAGTGTTTAAAATAGTATTTCTTCAGGAGAAGAGGCAAAAAATTATTTTTTCTCCTTCACGCCTTACCTGGAGCTGAGGGTAAGAATGGGGGGGAAAACGGGGGCTGAGGGAAAATATCATATTCTTGAATTACACATACCTTTCAAGGCATTGACAACATGAAGAATTGCATCGTGGGTCAGCCAATTGAAATCGTCCAAATTCCAGCTTTCATGCAAGTCCATCTTCTTGATAAGATCCAGGCCTGGTTGCTGCATATATAATACTTTACAAGAGGGCAGGAGCAGCTAGAAACACCTTGGAAAGAAAGCAGTGCAAGATAAAATTAATCCCTACGTTATCTATTTCACAACGTGAAGAAACGAATAGTTGCTGCAAAGGCTAGTCCCATTAGTCCCTCTAGACTTACAATCCTAGGTTTAGAAAGCTTAGAACTACATCGCCTTCAACATGACCTAAGCATAGCCCATAAAATCATCTGCTACAATGTCCTTCCTGTCAAAGATGACTTCAGCTTCAACCACAACAACACATGAGCACACAACAGATACAAACTTAAAGTAAACCGCTCTAAACTCGACTGCAGGAAATAAGATTTTAGTAACGGAGTAGTTGATGCATGGAACTCACTGCCAGACTCTCTAGTATCATCACCCAACCCCCAAAACTTTATCCTTAGACTGTTGACCTCTCCCGATTCCTAAGAGGTCAGTAAGGGGCCTACATAAGTGCACCAGCGTGCCTTCCATCCCCTGTCCTAATGTTTCTCTTTTACTAGTATCATGTATATAAACATAGTTATACCTTGGTATGCCTCCTATACATGACAAAACAAATAAATACATAAATAAAATAAATTATATGAAGCAAGTAGTAAAACTCCCATTTGAACAATGGGTTTCTTTAATGCCTGTGGCCTTTGCTTAATAACCACAACATTTTTATTTGTTTGTTTATTATTTGTGTTTGTCAAAAACATGTACAAGATAGTAGGTATTGTTATAAACAAACATAAGCAAAGTAGGTACAGGTAAATTTGGACAATAGGACAGTAGGACAGGGGATGGTAGGCACAATGGTGCGCTTATGCACGCCCCTTATAGATCTCTTAGGAATGGGGTGATGTCGACTGTAGATAGGGGACACAATCTGAAGTTAGTTGGGGGAAAGATCAAAAGCAACATGAGAAAATATTATTTTACTGAAAGAGTAGTAGATCCTTGGAACAAACTTCCAGCAGACGTGGTAGATACGGTAAATCCACAGTAACTGAATTTAAACATGCCTGGGATAAACATACAGTATATCCATCCTAAGATAAAATACAGAAAATAGTATAAGGGCAGACTAGATGGACCATGAGGTCTTTTTCTGCCGTCAGACTTCTATGTTTCTATGTTTCTATAGTCCAAGGTTAAAGCTTTTGGGGAAATAAACCACAGAGTCAGGTAACGCATTCCAGTTATTGACCACTCTATTGCTAAAGTCGTATTTTCTGCAATTGAGTTTGTTTACATTGAGTTAGAATCTATTGTGTGAACGTGCGTTATTGCGGTTGAAGCTGAAGTATTCATTGACAGGTAAGACATTTTGGAAGATCAGGGGTAGGCAAAGTTGGCTCTTGTATGACTTGTGGACTTCAACTCCCAGAATTCTTGAGCCAATCATGCATGAATTCTGGGAATTGAAGCCCACATGTCATAGAAGAGCCAACTTTGCCTATCCCTGTGGTAGATGATTTTATAAACTACATTTAGATCAGATCGAAGGCGACGTAGCTCTAAGTTATCTAAGCCCAAAATTTCAAGTCTGGTGGAATAAGGTATTCTATTGTGAGCAGAGGAGTGGAGGACTCTTCTTGTGAAATATTTCTGGACTCTCACAATTGTATTAATGTTTGCGTAAATGTGGTAAAATGGTTCGGTCACATGATGACCTGCTTAACAACCAACATAATTTACAAGTTCTGGAGACCTCACCTACAAAAAGATATTGACAAAATTGAACAGGTCCAAAGACGGGCTACAAGAATGGTGGAAGGTCTTAAGCATAAAACGTATCAGGAAAGACTTAATGAACTCAATCTGTATAGTCTGGAGGACAGAAGGAAAAGGGGGGACATGATCGAAACATTTAAATATATTAAAGGGTTAAATAAGGTCCAGGAGGGAAGTGTTTTTATAGGAAAGTGAACACAAGAACAAGGGGACACAATCTGAAGTTAGTTGGGGGAAAGATCAAAAGCAACATGAGAAAATATTATTTTACTGAAAGAGTAGTAGATCCTTGGAACAAACTTCCAGCAGACATAGTAGATAAATCCACAGTAACTGAATTTAAACATGCCTGGGATAAACATATATCCATCCTAAGATAAAATACAGGAAATAGTATAAGGGCAGACTAGATGGACCATGAGGTCTTTTTCTGCCGTCAGTCTTCTATGTTTCTAAGCATAATTCTGGGCTCAATTACTGCCATAAGATAAAGACTGACTATATTACATTGATTCGAGTTTATACTCCATCCATAAACGCAGAGGAAAAAGCAGTCAGATAGTTTCTAATGATTTTCAACATCTTGTCAACATAATACTCAGGAAAAGATGTTCCAGTAATTGCAAAAGACTAGAATAATAAAGTTGGAAGTAATATAGCAGATTGAAAATGGAGAAAAGAATTGTTCTCAGCGTACAAACTGATGCAGGAGCCAGATTAATAGTGTTATGCCAAATACACTCATAACAAATAATATGTTTCAAGCATACATATTGAATATCACTATGTGAACAACACTGAAACCAAATTGACTATATATCTTCAAGCAAAGGCGGGGGACTTTTATTTAGTGAGCCAAAACAAGACCTGGTCCAGACACAACTCCTATCATGATCATAAACACCATGCAAAATTACAACTTTAATTAAAAGAAACAAATGCAATCATCAAACTAACAAGGTACAGCCATGTTATTAAATACTGCGGAAAATATGGATTGGATTGGATCCATAAACTGCCTGAAGACTTTTGGAGCAATATGTATGATATCATTAAAGGTGAAGTAAACAAATACACCCTAAAAGGCAAAAAAGCACAAAATGTCTATACTAACACAGTAAGCAATAGGCAAGAGAATATGTTGCCCAATTAATGACATCTACACTCCGCAGTCTGCATTGGTTGCCGATCAATTTCTGGTCACAATTCAAAGTGTTGGTTATGACCTATAAAGCCCTTCATGGCATCGAACCAGAATATCTCCAGGATCGCCTTCTGCCGCACGAATCCCAGGGACCGGTTAGGTCCCACAGAGTTGGCCTTCTCCAGGTCCCGTCGACTAAACAATGTCATTTGGCGGGACTCAGGAGAAGAGCCTTCTCTGTGGCGGCCCCGACCCTCTGGAACCAGCTCCCCCCGGAGATTAGAACTGCCCCCACCCTCCTTGCCTTTTGTAAAGTTCTTAAGACCCATCTCTGCCGTCAGGCATGGGGGAACTGAGACATCTCCCCTGGGCCTATACAGTTTATACATGGTATGTTTGTGTGTATGTTTGCTTTTAATAATGGGGTTTTTAGCGTTTTTAAAATTATTAGATTTGTTCTTACATTGTTCTTGTTATTGTTGTGAGCCGCCCCGAGTCTACGGAGAGGGGCGGCATACAAATCTAATAAATAATAATAATAATCTAAATAAGCAATGTGAAGAAATTGAGGATAACGATTGAATTGGAAGGGTAAGAGAGTTATTTAAGAAAATCAAGGGAACATTTTATGCAAAAATGGGCAAAATGAAAGGGAAATAAATCTAAGATGTACAGACCAAGGGAGCTATAAAGAAGAGGTGGCACATATACATGGGGGAAAAGGTATAAAAATATCTAAATTAATTTTATGAATGTGTAAAATAACTCAGTTTTATCAATTTTATGGTTAGCTTCATCCCTATCTCCGGGTCCCGTCAACTAAACAATGCCGTTTGGCGGGACCTAGGGGAAGAGCCTTCTCTGTGGCGGCCCCGACCCTCTGGAACCAGCTCCCCCCAGAGATTAGAACTGCCCCCACCCTCCTCGCCTTTTGTAAACTCCTTAAAACCCACCTCTGCCGTCAGGCATGGGGGAATTGAAACATCTCCCCCGGGCCTATACAGTTTATGTATGGTATGTTTGTGTGTATGTTTGCTTTTAATAATGGGGTTTTTAGTGTTTCTCTTAAATTATTAGATCTGTTATATATTGTTTATTATTGCTGTGAGCCGCCCCGAGTCTACAGAGAGGGGCGGCATACAAATCTAATAAGTAAGTAAGTAAGTAAGTAAGTAAGTAAGTAAGTAAGTAAGTAAGTAAGTAAGTAAGTAAGTAAGTAAGTAAGTAAGTAAGTAAATAAGTAAATAAGTAAATAAGTAAATAAGTAAATAAGTAAATAAGTAAATAAATAAGCAAGCAAGCAAACAAACAAACAAATCAATCAATCAATCAATCAATCAATCGATCAATCTATCCTACATAGTCACAGGGGCAATCTGATCCACAGGAGATCTGGTAGATTATATTAGAAGTATCTCCCATCTCTAAGCGATCTTTGCAAAACATTATTTTTTCCTTATCCTTTGTGGGCTACCATACGAGGATAAAAGAATACACTTTTTTTTTTGCTTTTTCCTTATATTATGTTTATTGTGGTACACAATACAAATAGCCATAGCATTTAGACTTATACACCGCTTCATAGTGCTTTTACAGCCCTCTCTAAGCGGTTTACAGAATCAGCATCTTGCCCTCAACAATCTGGGTCCTCATTTTACCTACCTGGGAAGGATGGAAAGCTGAGTCGACCTTGAGCCGGTGGTGAGATTTGAACTGCTGAACTACAGCTAGCAAGTAGCTAAAGTAGCCTGCAGTGCTGCACTCTAATCACTGCACCACCCCGGCTCTTAATAACAGTGGATACCCCCCCCTCCCATAATGCTGGGGAAAATGGTTGAGAGTACCTTGGGCTACAACTCAATATTAAATGAAATAAAGCCATGTTTACCATTAGAAGTGCTAATATTGCTTGCTTGCTTACTTATTTATTTATTAATTCATTTGTCCAATACACAAATACATAGGAAGAAAAATAGATATGTGATAATATAAAAGAGGGTGAAAGTGAACTTAGAGGATAGGATGTATGAAAGGAAGAGAAAATATAAGATAGGTGAAAGAAAGGAAAGGCAATTGGACAGGGGACGAAAGGCACACCAGTGCACTTATGTACGCCCCTTACTGGCCTCTTAGGAACCTGGAGAGGTCAATCATGGAGAGTCTAAGGGAGAAATGTTGGGGGTTAGGGGTTGACACAATTGAGTCCGGTAATGAGTTCCACGCTTCGATAACTCGATTGTTAAAGTCATATTTTTTACAGTCAAGTTTGGCGCAGTTCGTATTAAGTTTGAATCTGTTGTGTGCTCTTGTGTTATTGCGGTTGAAGCTGAAGTAGTCATTGACTGGGAGGACATTGCAGCATATGATCTTGGGGGCAATACTCAAATCGTGTTTTAGGTGCCGTAGTTCTAAGCTTTCTAGGCCCAGGATTGTTAGTCTATTTTCGTAGGATATTCTGTTTCGAGTGGAGGAGTGAAGGGCTCTTCTGGTGAAATATCTTTGGACATTTTCAAGGGTGTTGATGTCTGAGATGTGGTATGGGTTCCAGACAGCTGAGCAGTAGTCTAGGATGAATTGCATTGATTAATTGATTGATTGATTGACTGTCAACTTGGAAACAGACGAGGCCTGCCACAGCCATCTTTCTGTTTTTCAGCTGCCACATAGTATAGGGGGGGGAATCTGGATTGTCAGACTAGACAACAACAACACACTTTGACATTGACTAGTTATTGTCCTCAAGGTGTCTTAGCAACCACACAGGTAGATTTTTCACTATAATGATCTGTCCCCAACTTGTCCTTTCACATCTTCCAACGTTTCACACATCCGCAATATAATTTCAATGCATTCATCCCGCTGCTGGTCGATGAAGCAAATACCCAAACATACTGGACACATAGAAGAATAATTGAAGAACTCAAAGCTTTTTGGGGGGTGAGGGGGGAATCAAAGATTTAAAAACGAAGAAGCCGGCTGAAGCCAATATCTAGAACCTTTTTTTCCTCGGGGCCCCAAAGTACATGGGTACACATTATTGCACATGCTTGAGTGCCCACACCCCTAATTCAATGATGCTCCACCACCCATATATGTGCGCATAATCCACCCCCACTCCCCCATTTCCTGACTTTGGGTGGATGGATGGATGGACGGACGGACAAACAGATAGATAGATAAAAGAGAGAAGGAGAGAGGGAGGGAGAGAGAGATGATACATCAATATGAGCAATAGAAACACAGAGAGATGATAGATAGATAGATAGATAGATAGGTAGGTAGGTAGGTAGGTAGGTAGGTAGGTGGGCAGGTAGGTAGGTAGGTAGATACTTAGATACTTAGATAGATAGAGAGAGAGAGAGAGAGAGATACTTAGATAAATAGATACTTAGATACTTAGATACTTAGATAGATACTTAGATAGATAGATAGATAGATACTTAGATAGATAGATAGATAGATAGATAGAGAGAGAGAGAGAGAGAGAGAGATACTTAGATAAATAGATATTTAGATACTTAGATACTTAGATAGATACTTAGATAGATAGATAGATAGATAGATAGATAGATAGATAGATAGATAGAGATAGATAGATAGATAGATAGATAGATAGATAGATAGATACTTAGATAGATAGATAGATAGATAGATACTTAGATAGATACTTAGATAGATAGATAGATAGATAGATAGATAGATAGATAGATAGATAGATAGAGATAGATAGATACTTAGATAGATAATTAGATAGATAGATAGATAGATAGATAGATAGATACTTAGATAGATAGATAGATAGATAGATAGATAGATACTTAGATACTTAGATACTTAGATACTTAGATAGATAGATAGATAGATAGATAGATAGATAGATAGATAGATACTTAGATAGATAAATAGATAGATAGATAGATAGATAGATAGATAGATAGATAGATAGATAGATAGATAGATAGATACTTAGATAGATAAATAGATAGATAGATAGATACTTAGATAGATAAATAGATAGATAGATAAATAGATAGATAGATAGATAGATAGATACTTAGATAGATACTTAGATAGATACTTAGATAGATAGATAGATAGATAATAGATAAATAGATAGATAGATAGATAGATAGATAGATAGATAGATAGATAGATACTTAGATAGATAAATAAATAGATAGATAGATAGATACTTAGATAGATAAATAGATAGATAGATAAATAGATAGATAGATAGATACTTAGATAGATAAATAGATAGATAGATAGATACTTAGATAGATAAATAGATAGATAGATAAATAGATAGATAGATAGATAGATAGATAGATAGATAGATAGATAGATAGATACTTAGATAGATACTTAGATAGATAGATAGATAGATAGATAAATAGATAGATAGATAGATAGATAGATAGATAGATAGATGATAGATAGATAGATAGATACTTAGATAGATAGATAGATAGATAGAGATAGATAGATAGATAGATAGATACTTAGATAGATAATTAGATAGATAGATAGATAGATAGATATTTAGATACTTAGATAGATAAATAGATAGATAGATAGATAGATAGATAGATAGATAGATAGATAGATAGATAGATACTTAGATAGATAAATAGATAGAGAGATAGATAGATAGATAGAGATAGATAGATAGATAGATAGATAGATAGATACTTAGATAGATAATTAGATAGATAGATAGATAGATAGATAGATAGATAGATAGATAGATAGATAGATAATAGATAAATAGATAGATAGATAGATAGATAGATAGATACTTAGATAGATAAATAAATAGATAGATAGATAGATACTTAGATAGATAAATAGATAGATAGATAAATAGATAGATAGATAGATACTTAGATAGATAAATAGATAGATAGATAGATACTTAGATAGATAAATAGATATAGATAAATAGATAGATAGATAGATAGATAGATAGATAGATACTTAGATAGATACTTAGATAGATAGATAGATAGATAGATAAATAGATAGATAGATAGATAGATAGATAGATAGATAGATAGATAGATGATAGATAGATAGATAGATACTTAGATAGATAGATAGATAGATAGAGATAGATAGATAGATAGATAGATACTTAGATAGATAATTAGATAGATAGATAGATAGATAGATAGATATTTAGATACTTAGATAGATAAATAGATAGATAGATAGATAGATAGATAGATACTTAGATAGATAAATAGATAGAGAGATAGATAGATAGATAGAGATAGATAGATAGATAGATAGATAGATACTTAGATAGATAATTAGATAGATAGATAGATAGATAGATAGATAGATAGATAGATAGATAGATACTTAGATAGATACTTAGATTGATAGATAGATAGATAGATAGATAGATACTTAGATAGATAGATAGATAGATAGATAGATAGATAGATAGATAGATAGATAGATACTTAGATAGATAGATAGATAGATAGATAGATAGATAGATAGATACTTAGATAGATAGATAGATAGATAGATAGAGATAGATAGATAGATAGATAGATAGATAGATAGATAGATAGATAGATAGATAGATAGATGCTGAAACACGGGCACACCTGTGGCTCCGTGAGCGTTTTTGCTTCCCCCACAGGTGCAGCAGCAAAATCGCACTGGCCCCACAAGAACTTATGAGCCGCAGCAGCGAGCGCAATTTAGCATTCCGGCTCATAGCCCACCGCTGCGCAAAAGCCAAACAGCATGAGAGGAACGCACGCACAAAATGACACAAACCCACCCCTGGTACTAGCCATTTCTACAACCACTAACTTATCTAATTGGCAAAACCCAAAGTGAAAGATGAAAAGGTTCAGCTTTTTTCCTCTCAAGCACAAAATCCAGAAACGCTTTCGAAGTAGAATCAAAGATGAGGGTGCTACTTTTTCCTTTTTTTTTAGCCATCTCTGCTATTTCCATCAGTTTTTCCAGGCTTTCATCCCTTGTGAGAATACAGTGGTACCTCTACTTATGAACTTAATTCATTCCGTGACCAGAAAACTTTGTAAGAAGAAGCAATTTTTCCCATAGGAATCAATGTAAAAGCATTGCGATTGGGGAAACCACAGGGAGGGCGGAGGCCCTGTTTCCTCCCTGGAGATTCCTAGAGAGGCCCCACGGAGGCTTCTCCCCACCTTTTCCGGTCCTGTTTCCTCCTAGGAGATTCCTAGAGAGGCCCCACGGAGGCTTCTCCCCACCTTTTCCAGTTACAGTTTCGGAGGCTGGGGTTTGTAAGTGGAAAATGGTTCTTGAGAAGAGGCAAAAAAGTCTTGAACATCCAGTTCTTATCTACAAAAGTTTGTAAGTAGAGGCGATTGTAAGTAGAGGTACCACTGTAAAAGCATCTTTCCATTTTTTGTGCATAACACATTCTTGCTGCTGTCAACATATATTCCAGCAAAGATCCAGGTTTTTCTTTCTCCAAAATAAGCATCCTTAAAGAAAAAAAGGAAAAAAAATACTGCTATGCAGTATTCATCGTCTTGGAACTATTTGAAATCAGACTAAATGGGTCATCTTTTTAAAGAAATTAATGACTTGAAATGCCAGTTTTTCCTTCTTTCTTTTTTCCTTCTCCAACCTATAATTATTTCCCTCCCTTGGCTTTCTCTTTTGTTCTCCTTCCCTTCGGTGGACAAAACTGACTGCATTGTATGAATCACTATCTAGTTGTGTTTTCCCGCCCCCTCACTAAAACCTCTCATCTTTAAGAAACTATAGGTCAAAGAAATGAGGCCAACTGAGCTTTTCACTTAGAACAGTGATTGTAAACCTTTTCTCCACTGAATGCCCAAACCAGAACATGCGTTCATGCTGGTCCATGGGTGCCACCATCTTTTTGTTTGGGAATTTTTGGTGATTTTTATATTTAAATAGCTGCCTAGCGCAGAAATAAAAATCTGGGTGACTTACAATAAAAAAGGATCAAAAGATAAAGAAGATATAATTATCTGATTATCTATCTATCTATCTATCTATCTATCTATCTATCTATCTATTTATTGGATTTGTATGCCGCCCCTCTCCGGAGACTCGGGGCGGCTAACAGCAATAATAAGACAGCGTATAACAATAATCCAATACTAAAAACAATTAAAACCCATTATAATAAAAAACCAAACATACATACAGACATGCATAAAATTGTAAAGGCCTAGGGGGAAAAAGTATCTCAATTCCCCTATGCCTGGAGGCAGAGGTGGTTTTTAAGAAGCTTACGAAAGGCGAGGAGGGTGGGGGCAATTCTAATCTCTGGGGGAGTTGGTTCCAGAGGGCTGGGGCCACCACAGAGAAGGCTCTTCCCCTGGGTCCCGCAAAGCGACATTCTTTAGTTGACGGGACCCGGAGAAGACCCACTCTGTGGGACCGAACTGGTCGCTGGGATTCGTGCAGCAGAAGGCGGTCCCTGAGATAATCTGGTCCGGTGCCATGTTCTTTACTCAGCCACTAGAATATAAACTGAGAGCAAACCCCACTTCTTCTACCATTGATGATGTTAACTAGCTTGGGTAATGAAACAGCTGCGAGAAAACAAGC